>NC_061111.1:254827061-255039668 GCF_002878395.1 Capsicum annuum
TATATATATATATATATATATTGTAGTATATACTTTATTTAAAGTAGTACATATATATTGAATGGTGCGTATATATGTGTATATATCTTCTATAGACGTATATCTTTAACGTATACAAGTGTATATATTCTATAAATTAGTATGTAATTATATATAAATACATATTGTTGGATATATATATGTATATTGTAGTATATATTTTATTTAAAGCGGTACATCTATATTGAATGGTGCGTATATATGTGTATATATCTTCTATAAGCGTATATATTTAGCATATAAATGTGTATATGTTTTATAAATTCGTATATAACTATATATATATATATATTGTAGTGTATATATATATATTGTACTATTGTAGATTTGTAGTATATGTTTTATTTAAAGTAGTATGTATAATCATATATAATTATATATTGAATGATACGTATATATGTGTAGTTGTTTATATATATTTTAAAAAATATATATTGTATAATTGTAGTGTATATAGTGTATATTGAAGTGTATATAATTGTAGTGTATGTAGTGTATATTGGATTTTTCATTTTTTTTAAACGGGTTTGACCGGTTTTAGGTGGGTTTAACCGGGTTGGGTTAAGTGGGCCGGTTCAGGGTTATTTTCAACATTTTTACTGTTGAACCCGGAACCGGCCCGGCCCACCTAACCCAACCCGGACTAAAACCGGCCCACAACCCAGTTAAACTAAATGGGCCGATTTCGATTTGGCCCGACCCGGCCCACTTGACACCTTTAACTTGAAGCATATGTATAGGCTAGGTGGGTCGATTACTATAATTATTGTTACAGAAAATTCAATTTGCGATGATGAATTTAAACTTTGGATAAATATATCTTTTATATTGGACAAGTAATGATAGACGGAAGAGTAGTAAAAGTAAAAAATTGACCGTATATCCCATTAAAAAGCTTGATCATAATTAAAGTAGGATATAACTCTTAAATTAATTTGCAAAATCCCAAGAAATGAGATAATTCTTCATATATAGTATGATTAGTGTATTAATTCTAATTAACACTGTATAAGATATATATTTGTGTTGTGCATATCTATTTGACTTCCTTTTTATGAGTGCCCATTTTTTGCAAACAAAAAATCAACCTTATTTGTCTCTTTAAATCATAGCTTGATTAGATGTTTTATTCTGTGCAGGCTGCTAACTAATACTAATATTTGTAAGCATTTTGATTGAGTTTGAAATATTTTGGATCTTATATCAAAATTTTCCATCATGATGCGTCAATAAAACATGATATAAAGAGTATATATATTACATTTTGATATTATATGTCATTTTCCGATTATTTTGCACAAAATTTGTTGATCACTGACAAAAGTTTCATAGAGATCTAAATGATCCTATTTAATTTGTTCCCTAACTGGGCCTCATTAAAATTTCAAATGGGCTTTACAGATGGGCCGGCCTCTATACTATCTTCTGTAGGCATTTGCACTTTAATTTGTGTCTCGTAATAAATAATTTTTTCATTCGACATAAGTTTATATCTTCATAGCATAGTCGCAGGTTATGCCCAACGATGACTTAAATTTCTAAAGAACTTATTCCTCACTAGATATAAATTCGATTTCTAAAGAGAGAAAAAGTAAATAGTCGTTCATTTAGCCTATTTTAAGGCCTAAACATGCAATTTTAATGGCAATACATATATTCAACAAAATAATGTTCAATCTATTATTCGTAACACCACAAATCTACAACCACTAAAGAAACAACATAAAAAGGAAGAAAACTAGTAGTACAACTTTAAGCACCTAAGAAACTTATTGCATGCATCTATTACTTATATTATTTCAGCCAACAATCTTTTGAAAACAATCTCTCTATCTTAACAACTAATCCTATTTATGAATCGAAATTATACTGAATTTGTTATTTTTGCTGCAAATGTTTTTCACAGCTAGTTGTTTAATTCGACAATCAGCAATACAATGAATGAGAAAAGTCTTTGCTTTTCATTTAATATTTTATTATATTTAAAGAAGTTTTTTTTTTTTTTTTTTAGGGAGTTGAAAGAAAATGACATTTTGGAATTGTGGAATGTAAAGTTTATATTGATTAATTACCAGCATAAATTAAGGGACTTCTGGATCCCATGGGAAATGGTGAAAGTGAAAAGCACAGACACAAATGCATGCAGTATTCAAGCTGACACAATTAAAGAGAGAGACAGATGCATATATCATTGTCCAATTAACTACACTCAGAATTATGCATGTATATATATATATATAGTGGGGTCTGGGAGGGTGAACAATGGTGCTTGCGTTGGGGGAGATGTCCACCCGTAGGGTTCGGCCTGCTTCTTGTCCGAAAGAACCGCTCACTAGTTGGTCAGATTAGTGGAGGCCCTATCTGGAGACATACTGAAAACCATGTATTTCAAACGGAATGCCCGTCTTCCAAATAGAAAAAAGGGCTCGTTGGGAAGAAAGATTACGTGCGGCCTATATTGCACATGTAAAGCACAATCGGGTTGCTCACACAGCGGATCACTCGATCTCTCAGAGAGAGAGAGAGGGGTGTGAAAGTAATAGCCTTATGGCCGCGTCCCGACTTACGGCCTTTACGCTACTAGTATTGTGATGTGAGTTGGTCAAATTGGTTGCATCTAGGTCGTTTCTGATAGACATAAACAAGAAACAGTCTAGAAAAAGAAAAAACAGAAGAAGAATATAAGGAACAATAGATAGTAATAAAAATAAGATTATCATAAAATAATAATACAACCGATCTATCATCCAATATAACAAGCATGACCAATCCAATACTCAAAAGTTTATATATATGCAATAATAACATATTCAATGTATCCGATCTCCAAATAGGGACTAAGAAGGATACCCCTATAGGCTATAACTATATAATAAGTCATTATGAGACAATCATTCAAATTTTTAAAAGTAAGATTTTACTAAACATATACTTAGAGGCTATTAGCTTCTTTTAGAGTTGACAGAGTGCAACTGAAACTATTGTAGTTTCTCAAGAAAATCTTGTGAAGGAACTTAATTAGTAATCTATATATTCCCTCCGTCTCAAAATATTTGTCATATTTCACTCTTCGAAAGATAATATTTGTCATATTTCACTCTTCGAAAGATAGACTACATGAATTTTGACCAACGTTTTACAACATATTGATATAAGAACGGTAACATATAGTACTTCACGTATAGTTTTAAATATTTAAATAGTAATTTTAAAATATTAATCAATTACTCTAATCCAATTTAACTTGAAAGATTAATTAGCTTGACTCTCATAAAGCAAAACACGAATACTAATATGGAACGGAGGGAGTATTACTCAAAACAACAACAACAACAACAACAAATCCAATATATTCTCACATAGTGGGGTCTGGGGAGGATAGAGAGTGTACGCAGTCCATACCATTACCTCTAAAGAGGTCGAGAGGCTGTTTACGATAGACCCCCGACTTAAGACAAAAGAAGTATGAAAGAGCGGGAGTATTACTCAACACACAATTAATTTATTTTTATGTGGGTAACTTCTGAATCACAATTCTAAAGAGCTTTTAGAAGATTATTCTCTGACTATTCTCAAAACGTACGTTACCTTTACAAAAGCTTAGAATGGAATATGAATTTATTCTTTTCACTTCCCACTATTTTAACCTTTTCTTCATTTCAAGAAACTTTTTTATGTCAATATTATAACTTTGAGTAATCATGATGTCACTAAATCTTGTAAACAACACAAAGTACGTAGTCGTGTGAAAATATACATAGATTTTTACATATATACAACAACATATTCTCTATACGTAGTCAAAGTTAGAATACACACAAATCTTAACTATATCCTTATCTCTGGAGAATACAGAAAGGCGGTTTTTGATAGAACATAGACTCAAATTTCATGTTTAACATTATCATCAAGAAAGGAAAAAATGACATATGAATGTGATATATATTGTGTTATATTAACTCATGAACTTCTCCAAGAAAAATAATTCACGTGTGGCAACTGGAAAAGAAAACCCTAAGAAAAGAATAATAATGATCATCATAAATGTAATGATGATACTTTAAAAGTCAATCAATATAGCAACAGTGACATAATCATCTTACTGAAAATTTATATTATTATGTAAATAGAAAGTAATACTTCTATACACTTAAAAAGTTACGGTAAATCTTGAACATATTTAATAAAATATCTAACTTAGCAAGAGTGGGGAAAATATAATAAACGGGTAAAACAATATAATCCTATTGTATAAAAGTAGTATCATCATATTGAAAATATAATTAAGAAAATAAAAATATATTAACTCTAAGCATTTATTTGACCCATAAGAAGAATTAGGCATATACATAGGGCACGTTGATAATATAATAAGTAAATAAAAATGTACTTTATCTAGTAATAACAACTTAAACTCATCGAGTTTAAATTTTGAATCTGCCTTTGTGCGCTCGGAAAAGGAAGCTAGATTTTGGGGGAAATGAAGCCTGGTCCGACGACACTAACACATAATAATCCATCAAGACTTGTTCACACATTGGATCAATTAATTGGTGGCCTCGAGCCAAACAACATTCCCCTCAAAACAAAAATTAGTAATTCCTCTTCATAGTATAATGAAGTGAATTTTATTAGTATACAAATGGAGAAGAAAATTAAAACATAGGTTATATATATATATATATATATATATATATATGGGATGAAAGAAAGTATAGTGTGTTGTGTTGAATGAATGAGAGAATGAATGATAGAGGGGGTTTATAAATATAGAAGGGGGTAAGAAAGAGAGGACAAAAAAAAGTCCTAAAAGAAAACTAATATAATATTTGCTCCGTTCATTTTTACTTATTCATATACAGATTTAGTATAATAAATAAAATAACATTTTTTATAAATTATTGTGTGAATATAGTAAATTCAACGTATTGAAAAATGATTATACTAAATAAAGGATAAATCAAAAAGTAATGATGGATTATTTTTTGATTTCTTATATTGAAGAAGCAAAATTTTAATATAGTGGAGAGGAGGAATTACTAGCATGCCATGACCATACAAATATAACAAGTTAAATTTGGATCCAGTGATGACCAGGACCAATTTCCAAAATAAAACTATATTTCTATATGTCTCACTGTCGTTTTACCCCCAAGAGAAAATACTTTTAACATGTACGTCAGTCAAATTTAGAAAATCCGGGTTTGATCGAATATAGTAATTTTGATTCTAAGTTTCAAACTCAATAATTATCTAAAAAAAACTCATTCAATTTATTCAAATTACTAAATTTAGAACCCATCTCAAACTCAAATTCATAAACTTCAAGTTTTAACTTCACCTCTAACCGACCAAGATATATTTGTGTAAAAATAATTTAACTTATATATGAAATATTATTTTCTATACACAAAATATAATTTTCTGACCAAAACTTATATCTCAAGAGTTAAGTCACGACATAAATATTAAATATTAAATATTAAATACATAAAACTTGACAATGAAATGACATGTAGCAGCAACAAGCTAAGCTAAGCTAGCAAAACTTGACAATGAAAAGATTGGGTAAAAACTAAACTTGCAAACAAAATAAAAGAATCTTTTACGTACTACAACAAATTTACATGTTTTAGGTAAAATTAGAATTGTAAAATTATATTTTGTAAATATAAAAGTAGCAAGAAAATGGGTAAGATGAGAAAAAGGGGAACCTCGTGCAGAGTGTAAGTTTATTTTCCTAAGCTTTCGAGGGAAATTTCGAACAAGAATAGATTTTACAACTGTTAATTTACTACTATCTTTGTTTCGTTTTAATCGGTCCTCTTACTAAAAATATTTATTTTGATTTAGTTGTCTCTTTGATGAAAACAAGAAGATTTTATTATATTCTTTCAATACTATCATTAGTATTAAATGACTAAATAAAGTGTATTTACTCAAATTTATATTTTTAAAGTATAATTAATAAGGCTAATTTGGTGCAATAAACTCCTAATTAATATTTTCATAATGGATGTGCCAAGTTGGCCAACTAATATGAAACGGAGGGAATAGTACAGTTGGCTAATTCATTTGTCTCAAATTATTTTTCGTATTTTTCTTTTATATATTTTTAAAAAATAAAATTAATTAGCAGAGGTATTTGATTATTTTATCCTTATTTATTTTTTAAATATAATTTTTTTTTACTAAATATTTACTCTATTAAGGTATTTAATATTCTTCAAGAACAATTACTATTCAATATAAAGTGAGTCATATTCTTAAACGTTTAATTTTTGTTAGTAATATTTGATTGGATATGAAATATAAGAAAGAACGAAAATCTTGTAAAATTTGTGATTGAAAACATGTGCACATTGGACATTGGTGTGACTCTAATTCATCTTGTACAAGGTAAATATAAAGTTTAAAGTAATCCATATGAAGGTCTAAAAAACTACAAAATAGGAAGAAAAATATTACCCCCTTTATTCCTTTTAATTTACTTGTTATATTTTGCCGAGAGTTAATTTGATTAATTTTTAAATCTAAATTAGATTAGGTTACAACTTTATTTTAAAATTAAAAGTTCAATATTTAAAAACTATACGAAAAATACTATAAGTTGCAATTTTTCTCATATCAACACGATAAAATGAATACATTTTCATATGTTGGTCAAAGTTCATGTATCATTTGACTTTCAAAAAATAATTGTGACAAATATTTTGAAACGGCAGAAGTACTTAGCAAGGGGCGGAGCCACCTTTGGACAAAGGGGTTCGCCTCCTTCGGCGAAAAATTATACTATTTATGCATTGTCAAAATTAACATTATGTATCTATAGTAGATGTTGAATCCGAGTATCCGACCTCTTCGGTTAGGTCGCACGTTCACTTCTGGACCCTGTTAGTGAAAATTTCGATTCCGCTACTGCTTAGCAACCTTATATTTGGTCATCAATCTTGAAGTTACATACATACATTAGATACTCCATCTTTTTAGACAATGGAAGATGTGTAACTTTTAAGGAGTCAACTTGAAAAGTGAAAGATGGACACAATTCATTCAACTTTCTGGAAAATTTTATAGTGTAGTCTATTGAGTAGCTAGACTTTTTCATGTTTTTGCTTTCTTTTCTTTAATTTACTGTGGAAAATTATAAAACTTTTTTTTTTTTTTTTTTGTATTTTTTTATGGTCTCATTATTGAAACATCCTTGCCACTTGATTGCTTTGTGTCTTCTGTTCATGACAAGATTGTTTTGGAATTCTACATTAATTTGAATCTGCCAGTATACCCTAGGTCTATGTACATTTCAATTTTCATGATCTTTAATATGGTCTCTTACGGGCGGGTTTGATTCTTCAATGATCCTAGTATGTGGAATTTCTTTTTTGAATAATGGGTCACAACGAAACTCTGTTGTCTGCTCTGATATCATATTTTATGTGATCATCTTAAATGGTTAGTTGTTAAGAAATATGCACCTTAGTTACTTATTTATTATCTCCTCACACCACTTTATTCGTGTGGACAACACATGTTTTACCGATAAAACAAGTTGCGTGAGGAATAATAAATTTTATGAAATCAATCGCAATTCATCCCAACCTTATGTAACGCGAAGAACATGTAAGTTCTATGTTTCTTGGTTGCATGAGTGGACTCGTAAAAGCTCTTCCGAAAAGATACCAAGGTTTTTAACATGTTAGTTCCTTTGTCCTAAATTATTTGTCATGTTTCTCTTTACGAGTTAAATTACGTTAATTTTAAGAGTCCGGTGCCAAAGGAGTAACATTTGGAGTTGTAAAAATGGTAGTTCGATCGATACACTCGAGCTCCCGTTAATACGCGAAAATAAAAAAAAGATTGAACCACATGGTATATTCTACGCCGCCTCACCTTTCATTTGAAATTGTGAAAATTGAAAAACTATTACTACTCGATATATGATTTATCGTACATGTTGTGACATATTTTGAATGAATTTTCTTAGCATGAATAGTGTAATTTTCTGTTTGTTTAATTTAACATTGACTCGAGGTGAAGATGCTGCAGTGATTTAATACTTCTACTATTAATTGATTAGTTATGTCATATGGTTTTGTGACCTGGAAAACATGAAATTCCCAAAGCTACTTTTTTGACTTTATATCTCTCATTTCTATAGAATTACTATCAATTTTCACATTGTTTTTTCTGCCACCTTTTCACATACACAAACTATGCCTTAATTTTTGCAAGTTGTAACTAGCTATTGCCTGTAGTTATTTGTCCTCTAGTAGTAATTCTTGTGATTCTTTTTTAATTTGAGAAATCATTACTTTTATAGTTCATCGAAAATGGACTCTGTATCTTCACAAGATTAGAATAAGATTTTGTAATATATACATCATTTTCAGACTTTACTTATGAAATTATATTCGATATATTGTGGTTGTTTCTTATATATATACTCCCTCTTAAGCAAGTGTAATGATGGAATGGATATAATCACCACATTCTTAACAAAAGGTCTCAACTTTGAGCTCTAACATTAAATCTTGACAAGGCACGTTTCTCTCCTTAATGGATCTTACAGGATGCGAAATTTGAATTAATTAATGAATATTGGTTGGGGTACTTAGTAAAAGGTGAAGCAAATGTATTAGTTTGGACGTTTCTAATCATTCTGGGAATAATGTTACTTATATATAATAAAGTCGAAGGTGAGCCTTGGAGTAACCAGTAAAGTTGGTGTCATGTGATCAGGAGGTGACGAGTTCAAGCCTTGGAAACAGCCTCTTACAGAAATGCAAGGTAAGGCTGCGTTCGATACACCCTTGTGATGGGGCCTTTCCCGAACACCGCACATAACGTTAGCTTTAGTACACCAACTGCCCTTTTCTTTTAATATATATAATAAAGTCGTGCATGTTTTGCGACTGTGGGAGTAGTTAAAAAGTTGAGATTTATTTTAGTACTATAATGCTACTCCTTTTTATGCATGCTTTTTTATTACACAATTATTTATTTTATGAAAAATAAATTAATATTGAGGGATGAGATAGGAGAAGATTCGTTTGCATTATCAAACAAATCAGAAAATTTAGAAACAAAACAATCAATATTCAATATCTAAACTAATCTTTCAGAAAACGAATTCCTGTTCAAAGAGTGCCTTACCGCATGGATAAGCTTACAGTAACCGATCAATTTAGCCACTTTTCTAGAAGAACAAAGGAGAAGAGAGTACATATGACAGACGAGATTAACGGATGATACTAATACTTTTATCAACAAGAAATGAGTGAAGTTTACTAGATTCAATCAACTATTATATGATACTAATTCATACTTTATACTTCTCAGACCCCGCTTTGTTATATTGTTGTTAGTTAGTTAGTTAAGGTTGATAACACCTCTGCTGAGTAAATTTCATCCATGGTCACTTGCTTTGTGTTTATTACACAAAAGTCATTTTACTTTGTTCTGACCATCACAAAAGTCACCATGACCGGATTTTATAATAATCTCACCGAGAAAATGATGTGGCAACCGTGTATATATGTGTGTGTGTGTAGGGTTTAGTGGTGGCTGAAATTCATTGGGCTTTTGGGCCAAAATTTTCAGAATATGGGGACCCAAGATAGTCAGTCCTTTATGGATATGTACTGTTGGGCCAAATTTATTTATCAATATGATCAAAATATACAAAGTTAATACATTGATTACGTATATTAGACTTACATATATAAAAGTTTTATAATTATTGGCTATTTAGTAAACTAGATTACTCAAGGATATTGAATTGTCATTATCCCCAAAAGATAAAGAGATATATGTTTACGCAAATAGTTGATCAAATCTATTGCTTACGTTCATTGTTGGCTATTTTTAGTTGAAGAGATTGGGTGGTCGACTATGTTAACTTTTTAAATATAATTAAGTCTATATATTGTATTTCTTGTAAAGAAATTATCTGAAAAAAAATGCTAAGAAGATTAATTACACCAAAGGGAACATTGGAAAGGAAAATTAGTCAGGTACTCATTGTATTATATTAATGATGATAGATTAAAGAAATTACTCATATTACAATAAAATTTATAATGAAAGGAGGTAATATTTTTCTTCTTTTATTGAGCAACCAATAGTAGGTGCTAAGTTTTTACTATACAAGACAATAAAATCAAAAACTAAGAAAATCTTTCCTTATTCATTCACTTTTTTTGTAGTTTTCCATCCGGTGTCCGGTATCCGTATTGGAGTCTGACTAGTTTGGATTTGCGCCGCATAGGGCCCTATTCGGGGGAGCGCTCCCTACCAAGGATTTTTCCATACCCAGGGCTCGAACCTGAGACCTCTGGTTAAGGAAAGAGCAACCCATCCGCTGGTTCATTCACTTTATATGTTGCATTCGTGACAATGCTTTCTCAAATTGGTTCCATTTTTGCTCCAATGTACCATAATAACCAATTGACATTCTCACTAATCCAGGTGAAATCCCAGCCAACTCCTTCTCTTTATTGTTCATTTCACTACTTGTACTATTCCCTGAACATGACATAAGTGTCTCATAATAACCCAAACTCACTGCCATCAACCCAAATTGTGTACAATTTTGCAAAACATTCATTAAACTATTAGCCCTTTCTTCAGTTTCCATGTCTACACACAAAATCCCACCATAACCATACTCTTTATTATTGACTAAGGACTTGAGAAGTGCCTGGTCTGGATGGGTTTCTAAACCTGGATAAATGACTTTGAGCCCAAGATTGTTCACTCTAGTAGCAAAGACAAGAGCTCTATTACAATGCTCTTTCATTCTTAGGCCTAAGTGTGGAAGTCTCTCTGAAAGTTCGAACACGATCTTGGCATTCATGGTTGAACCTAGTAGCATAAGTGCACCTTGACGAAGATCCATCATGGAGTTAATCAGACTTGCTGGTCCACAAATTGCACCTAAGCGCAAAACAAAAATACATGTTAATTAAATTTCTGATGCAGATCCAGGATTTTAAGTTTATAGACATGCACAACAAGTTTAAGTTACATACATGTAGTCGAATTTTAAAATATGTGATTGCCTTTACTTACTGGAACAAATAATATGTTTTATTTTTCAAGATTATACAACTTATATACATAAGAGGCTTATGTGTTGATAGACTTTTGATGACCAGAAACTCTGGCAATGTTTTTTACACTTAAAACTCATATGTAAATTAGTACCCTTAGTGTTTATGTTTTGTACAACATTAATATATACTTTCACTATTTCAATTTGTTTGTCATATTTTTCTTTTTAGTCCGTTTCAAAAAAAATGTAGTATCTTTCTTTTCCTCGACAATGTTTTAGTTTAACTTTCCACGTGACATGTTTAAGATCCCATATAATTTGCATATCTTTCAAAGCAGGAAAACAAATTGAAAGAGTGAAAGTAATTGTTTACAGAATGAGCTTAAATTGACCTATAACACAGTAAATTTTCATAGCAAGTATCTGTTAGATGGTAACTGAAAAACTTGAGATATAATTTACCATGCATGCACGTGAAAACAATGACACCACATACAAGTGAATTTTTACCTGCAATAACATCCGCACCACCACTAATATATTTAGAAACACTATGAACAACGACGTCGGCGCCCAATCTCGCCGGCGACATCACCATCGGAGCAAATGTATTATCCACCACCACAATCACCCCTTTATCATGTGCTATCCTGCACAACTCTGGTATATTCGAAACCATCAATGTTGGATTAGAAATTGACTCAAAGAACAACACCTTCGTTCTCCCTTCCACAATTGCTTCATCAACAATATCCAAATCCCTAATATCAACAAACGAAGTTGTTATATTACATTTCTTAGGCAAAAAATGCATGAACAAAGCATGTGTCCCGCCATACAATGTACGTGAAGCCACCACATGGTCACCAGAGCTACACAGCTGGAGAATCACAGATGAGATGGCTGACATGCCTGAGGAAGTACAGTAAGCTGCCTCAGTGCCCTCGAGAGCCGCCATGAGGCGGCTCAAATTGAGGACAGTGGGATTGAAGTGGCAACCGTAGATGAAGAAATTACTGTCAGGGCCAAGTTCGCCAGTGAACATGCGGGGTAAATTCTCTGATTCCATGACAGTGAATGTGATGGAGGCTTCTATGGACATGTTAACGCCGCCATGCTCGCCGAATTCATGGCGGACATTTGCTAATGCAGCTGTTGGATCGTCCACGATGAAGTTTTCATGATGACCACGTTCATTGTTACCCGCCATAAGTATAAGATGAAGTTACCTTGTTATTTGGGTGAAAGATAAAAGCAATTGTTTCCCGCTAATAAAAGATTGAAGAATGGTTTTGGGAGGAATGCATTATATAGTACTATGTTGTCGACTTGTCATCGATATCTGTCTTTGTTGTTGTTTATTCTATTTTGATTATTACATTATTTGTGGTTGATTATTTGTTTTTATGGTAGATTCTGCATTGTCCCGAGTTGTCATATCATCTTCAATGTGTTCCTCTTCTCTAACTCTCCGAGGTAGTGTGGTATAAGGGTCTATGTACACTTTTGACTTTACCCTCCCTACACTTTACTTGTGGAATATTGGATACATTGTTATTATTGTTGTTGCATTATATAGTATTTGTTGTCATTTATTGTGTTGTGATTATTACACTATTTTATGGCTGATTATTGTTTTTACGGTTGATTTGGCACTATCCCAAGTTGTCATATCATTGAAAATTTGTTCCTCTTCTTTGTACCTAGATTAGCTACACTTGAGTTGAGCTTTTTTTGGAAATTACGACCTCTCTAACTCCTCGATATCGTGGTAAAGTCTGTGTACATTTTTTACTTTACCCTTTCTGAACTTCACTTGTGGAATTTTACTGGCTACTACTTCAGTTGATTCCACACGATATAGCTAATTGGTGGTGATTACGTGCAAGTATAAACCTAACAGAGAAATTAAGAGACACTTATATTTCTTACATGCAATAATATATGGTAGAGTACTTGGTACCCACAATTAGAATTTGCATGGTAATACAAACAAAATTCTAGTGATTGATCTGCCAAACTTTGCAAATAAAATTTACTAAAAAGGAATGGAGGGAGTAATAAAAATTTAACCATCTTAAACAATGGAATTGTTGCATTATGTGTTATATTTCTTAATCTATGTATAAATTTAATGACATTTTAAGATCGTAAATTCAAATTAATTATTTAGTTAATTAATTACTAGTTATTAGGCAATATGACACATAAATTGAAATTAAGAAGTAACGCATATATAGAGTGTGATATCACCCTAGCCTCCACAACGGTCCATAGATAGTTGTATTCTTACTCACATGGTCTATGCACATCCAAGAGGTTGGCCGCCAATCCTAGATCTATAAATTTATATGTAAAATATCTGAGTTACAATAAATATATATCAGATGAGAGTGACTTTTGTGGAGGACAAGATGCGAAAAACGAAGTTGAGATGGTTTTTGGTATGTTATGAGGAGGGGCATTGATGCCCCAGTTCGTAGATGTGAGAGATTGACTTTGGATAATTTCAGGCGGGGTAGAGACAGACCGAAGAAATACTGGAGGGGGTTATTATTAGACGTGACATGGAGCAGTTACATCTTACTAGGGATCACATGACCCTAGATAGGAAGGTATAGAGGATGTGAATTAGGTTAGAGGGCATGTGGTTGTAGCCTTAGCTTGCTATTAGTCGTAGGGCTTTGTGCATAGGTTGGAGTTTCTAGCTAGGAGGGTTTGGGTGAGGTGTGTGCTTTCGATTTGATAGTGTATAGTACGTAATACTGTGGGTGCCTTATTCGTGTTATTTCATCTTGTTTCATGTTTTATTACACCTTTGTTTCCTGTCTTTTTGTCATGAGTCGGAATTCTATGGAAAAGAGTTTATTCAATAGATTAATTTCAACAGACATGATACACAAAGTTTGAACCATACCAGTATAATTAGATTACAAGTGCCACTATTCATTGGCTTTATTCTCCATGTACTTTTGTTTTTCCTCATCAGTCATAAAAGCAGTAATGGGATAAGACCTTCCAATTCCCATACGACCTTTCAATTGAATCTTCTTTTGATCTTCATTAATGCTCATCTCATCTGCAGGCACTCAAAGAAGTATTTGCTTACCCTTAACACCACTTATTTTCTTCATCTTACCTGTCGAAATATAATATAATTAGATAATCAAAAATATGTTATGTTCTTTTCAATAAGCGCTTAAATTTTTAGATGAGATACTATATTACCTTTCTCCACGTATGCAGTGACCTCAGTCGCGTAGCTCACAACCATTTTAATTGAAGCAAAATAATGCTCGTAGGGAGCCTTTTGTTTCATCCATGCAAATCCAGTTTCATGAACATAGCCAAATTTAAGAGGAAGTACCCCTTTGGGAAATCTCAAGTCGTGCAGGAGCTCTGCAATATGGCGATTACAATCTTCAGCGCCATATGCAATTATAGCTCCTGCACGTTCTTCTTCGAATGATTTTCGCAAATCACTAGCCATAATTATATTAATTTTGCAGAGAGTAAAGCAAAATATATACACATATATTGTATATTATTATTGAGATGCTTATGGTAGGGAGTTTTCAATTAATAGAGTTGCTAGAAAGGAGAAAATGTATATCGTGCAGCCCACTATGTGATAGAAAAACCCATGTACCAGACTTATAGACCAAAGGGAGCCAGCTTAAAGGTCTAGATGCTATAGCTATTTGTATATAATATCGCAGATGCGGGGCCAGGATTTTTTAGTTTATGAACTGGGTTGGCCAGTCAGTCAAGTCACTAAAGCAATGACTTTAGACCACCAAATTTTGGGGGTCTCAATTAATTTTTTTCATCTGATGTTTCGTATCTATATTAAATATTCTGATCAATTCAATTTTGAGGCACCCAAGTTTGGTTAAAGAAAAAAGCACTTCTTAGCAAAATACATTTTATTCCGAGGCTCGAATCAGAATTTACAGTTAAGAGAGGATGAGGCTACTGAACTTTCGCCGATAATAGATTTATAGGTTAATATTTCTTTTAAAATATATTTAGCAGGAAAGATAAAGAATCTCGTTAAACTTAAAGTGATATTAGGCCACCTATCTTATTGTATTTAATACTATAGCTCCACACCTACCCAGTGGTTATAATTACGTGCAAGTATAAGCATTATATATAGAATGAACATATTTTTCACATGTTATGGTAGACTTTATTAGTTTAGAAATCCTAAATAGAATTTGCATACTACAAAGAAAAAAAGAATCACAACAAGGATAAGAAATTGAAAATAAAGGATACGAATGGACAAATAAGCAAAAAGATGAGGGGAAAACTCAGTAAGACGTTGGAGAAGCGAAATATACGAAATTACAAACATAGACTGCTCACGGTTAGGCTAAATATAAACTGAGATGAAAACCTTAAAGAGTGTTCGAATATCTCATACGAAAGCTTTATAAAAAAAAACCGTTCGTGCTTGACTCTATCTGTAAGACAGGTATGTGCAACCACAGCCTCGTGGACGGATGAAAGAAGAGAAGTTACAGAACAGGGCAATGAACGTGAGTTGTCTCGTACACTCTTTTTTAAGAACTTGAAGCCCTCTCTCTAAATAGAAAGTAAATGCATTTAAGAACTTAATAACTAAACTTCCCTCTTGTCTTTATCCTCTTGTTCTGAGCCTGCCATCTATCGAGCCGAACAGAGCCTATTACTTATCTATTACTGCATTATCATATACATCATTCAACAGTTATAAATCTGATTGTAATCGTGTTTCAAGACTTGGGAGTTAAGAGACAGTCTCAGGTACACAATTTCTATGCGCATAGGTCCGATTGAAGATTAACCCTCGAGAATTATTGTGCTCATGGTAAACGCTGAGTAGCCGAGTAGAGAATTAATGTTGTTCTTATAATTACAATATGGCATCAAACTTCTAATAATCCATGGACACTATGTTCTTTTACAATTTTATTTTTAAAAGACCAAAATAGCCTTATAGACTATTGTATTTGCACTAGTTTGACATCTCATTCATTAAATCCATATTATTTATTCCAATACATGAGATGCGTTTTTTATTCAAGTAAAAACTCGGAGAAATGAAGATCGACAACAAACAATAGACAGGAACAAAATATTACGCACTACTTTTTAGCTTTCTCCTTTTCCTCGTCGGTCATAAAAATAGTGATCGGATAAGATTTCCCGATTCCCACAGGTCCCTTGAAATAAATCTTCTTTCTATCACGATCTTCAATACTCATCTCAACCGTTGGCACCCAAAGAAACAATTGCTTACCCTTAATACCACTTATTTTCTTCATTTTACCTGTCGAGATATAATATAATTAAATAATATAAAAATATAATTAAATAATCGCGAAACTTTTAACATTTTATATATACCTTTCTCAACATATGCAGTGACCTCAGTTCCGTAGCTAACGAGTGTTTTCGTCTCAGTAAAATAATGCTCGTAAGGGGCTTTTTGTTTCATCCATGCAAATCCAGTTTTGCAAACATAGCCAAATTCTTCGAGTTCTTTAAGTGGTAGCAACCCTTTTGGAAATCCCGAGTCTAGCAGGAGCTTTACAATTCGACGATAGCATTCTTCAGCTCCATATGAAATTTCTGCTCCTGCACGTTCATCTTCATGAATCGATTTTTGCATACCACTAGACATAATATAATAATATTGATTTTTTCAAATGATTTATCGTATGATCACTCAATTGCAATAGAGGGTTATGGTATTTGGAGTTTAAATAAATAGAATAGCTATAGAAAGAGCTGGCTAGAACATTAAATTAAAAGTGTATATATGGTCCAGTCCATGTTTCAAATGTGACAAATTACTTGGATGACATTTTTTTTAGTTAGAACCGAAGAATGCAAAGATATGGTGGAGATTAAAATTGCTACCGTAGCACACTTGAAGCCCACATCTATATACCAATCTCTAGTATAATTGGCAAAAAGGAGACCTAATAAATTAATTGGCATTAACTAGCCAATTAATAAAAAGTCATGCCTCTTTTTTTTTTTTTAAAAACTTCATGAAAATCCGCAGCCGCTACATCCTCTGTCCTTTGGGTGAGCACTGTGTAAATCCCTCACTATGCAATAGCTCGCAAACCACAGAGGAGATGTAAATTGCACTAGGTATACCCCGTGCGACGAGCTCGATTGAAAAGACATTAGAGGTGAATCAAACCCGCGACCTCTGCTATGGGAAGTACCCCTCAAACCAACTGAACCACACCCCTTGGGGGGCAGTTATGCCTCTTTTAAGGGATAAGAATATACACGTATTTAATTTATCCTAAATTCAATTGCTTTCCACTTTTTATAAGGTTCTGTCAACTGCAAACTTTTGAATAATCATAAAATTGAGAGGAAAAATGAAAGAAAGATAGAGATTTAATCAATACATATATTGATTAAGATGGATTCGTTCAGATTATTGCATGTGATAAAATTGAAAGTTTCAAAAGGCAATCTTCAAAATCAGAATCACTACCCACACTATTATCAACTTTTCTTCAATAGTTTTTCTTACCCATTACTTTTCACAACATAGATAGGAACGCAACACCAATCTTCTATTAAATTGTGTAAAAATTACGACCTTAATTTGCGTGAGAAAAACTTAAAAATAGATTAGTTTTTTGTTAAAATAAGACAAGTAAAAAATACGTAAAAGGAAATGGAAGATTTTGTGGGTTCGAGCTGAAGTGAATCACGGTTAATGAAGAGATTGTAAGAAGAAAATGAGAAAGAAAAAGGGGAAAAGAACAAGTAAAGCACGATTATTGTTGAAAGTAATTTTGGAAAACAAGTACTAATAAAATATGTTGAAGTAGGAAAGAGAAAATATTTAATAATTTTTAAAGAGAAGAGGGAGAAAATAGTTTTGGCCAAAAAAGTTAATTTGGCTATTTGATCTCAAGTTTAGAAGGTTTGGCTACGTACATTTTGGCAATTTGAACTTTATGTTACTACATTATATTGTGCCAATTTTCTTTTGCTAGGGGTTCATTCGACACACTCGACGTATTTGTACTTGACTAAAATTACTTTTATTGTATATATAAGAGATGTTGAATCTTATTCGATTATTTTATTTTTTTCAAATTTTGAATCTTCGTAGTGGAAATTCTAGCTCTACCGTAAGCAAAAACAGTAACAAGCATTATTGTCAGTGTGAAAAAGAATTATCTCTAAAGACAACTGTTAGTGTGATATTATAGTACGATGGAAAAATTAAATTAAAAAAATGATCAATATATAATGATCTCTTGAGTATTTTACTCGGAATTACTAGCTAATGTAACAATTTTTACTATTTATAGTGGATTATTTTGTTCTTTGGACTATGAGTTTTTATTCAGAGGATTTTTGATTTATCAACATTTTGAGTGTGTTTGGTATGATGGAAAATGTTTTCCTATTTTTCCTTATTTGGTTGAAAAATATTTTTCACAACAATTCATTTTTCTCAATTTGAGGGAAAATGACTTCCCTCATGGGCCAAGAGAAGTCATTTTTCAGAAAATGACAAATGTGACTTATGATCCACCCCCATCCCTCTTCTCCACCCCAACAACACTCATATTCACATGACTCAAAAAATTTATATTTCTCAAAAATTTACATTACTCGAAAATATTTTTCACTGTGTTTTGTTTCAATTTTTCACTGCTCGAAATAAAAAATAGTGAAGCCCAAGTTTTTTCCATTTTCAATGTTCGTTGAATGTATTGTTATTTTTATATGCATAGAGGAAGACTTACCTATGTTACTTTTGCTAATTACATATTTCATTTTGTCATCGATGTAACTTGTTTCACGAGATTGAATAAGCTTGTCGTTCTGTTATATTTCTATTGATTGTAGTATCTTGAGATTGTCCTGACAAAATATTGAAAAGTGTTTCCTATATTTGTTAATTAATAGTTGCTTAAATTTAGTGATTGTAATATTTTAGTATTTGATATTAATATTATTTGTTATGCTTTACGAATTGTTGAGTTGCGAGAGACATTGATATACTAGTTAACAGTTAGTAGTATTTTCTAAAAAAAAAAAAAATTTCACTCACCAATCAAACATTAGAAAATATTTTTCTAAGAAATAGTCTCTACTTACCAACCAAACACCATAAAATATTTTTCGAAAAATATTTTTCACTCACCAACCAAACATGAGAAAATAAATAGAAAACCAACTTATTTTCCATAAAAACATTTTTCAATAAAACATTTTCCATGGAAAGTATTTTCCATCATACCACACACACCCAAATCTTTGGTGTACTTGGTACTCTTTTTATCACCGTTGATTATTCTATCTTAGACTTAAATATTTTCTTTTATTGTTACACGATGTTAAATTAATCAGAAATGAGGGCAAAGTTTTTTCTTTTGGTTTCTCATATGGTATTTGGTATTCGCATTACTTTTCTGAAAAATTCAAATTTACTCTACATAAAATTCGTTAAAGAATTGAAGGAGAAAAACCTATATGTATTCTGCAAGTTTAGCAGCAAACTTCTGATCAATCAATGTCAGATTCAAGATTTAAGTTTTATAAAGTATAAGAATTCAACATTTAAGATTCGTAGTATTGAACTATGATATCTTTAAGAAAATTCTAAGCTCATATCTACTACTCTCTCCATTTCAGAATAAATGAATTGTTGAGGTATTTATTGATGTTTTAAAATAAGTAAATCATTGAATTTTTTTCCTAAATTACCCTTATGATTTGACAAGCAAAAGAGACTGCAACGTTTTCTTTTTTTTTTTTGGGTAAAAGAGACTTCAAGGGTAAAAATAAAAATTTATATTAAATTTATGTCTTTGTTGCTTTTTTCTTAATCCGTGTGCCAAAATTCAACAATTTATTTATTTCAAAACGGAGGGAGTATTTTATTTCATTTTTATTACTTTTTACCCATAAATTTATACTTGTATCCAAATGACTTTATTGTGAAGAAAAATCAATAAAAATAAATACTAAAATGACTTTAATAAAGGTAAACCCGTAAACACAACAAAGTCTTTTCTTATTTTAAAAACTTTGTGCTCGATCAAACTATGCCACATAAATTAAAACGAATGAAGTAATCTCTCGTCCATCTTTACTTATCCATTATATTAAAAATTGATACTCTCTCCGTCTTAAATTACCTGTCCCAAATTAAGATGACACATTGATTAAGAAAAATAATTAATAACATGCTTAGTTTACCATAATACCCCTATTAAATGATGTTTACAATTTAATTTGAAGAAAAAAATAATTAATGCAAAGGGTAAAACATGAAGAAAAAAAATTGTTTTGTCTTGATTAATGAAAAAAGACAAGTAAAATGAAAAATCAAATTAAAAAATTTGAGACGGAAGGAGTATCAAACACTACTTATAGTTTGAAAAATTAATGAATAATTTATATTTTTTATTCTTAGTTATTAGTTATGGTCATCACCTAATATATTTTTCAAACTATTAAATTTATTATATTTAAAGAATGTTGTTTCTTAATTTACGTGTCAAATTAATAGTAGAAAAGAGTAGTTAATTTAGCAATTTTCTTGTTTTAAAATGAATAATAATTTATTTTTTTTATATAAAAAAAAAGAAAATCTAGCAACAGTTACAAAAAAAGAAAAAGTAAAGACAACTTTTGGTATAGTGTGTCAGTGAAACAAAAATAACTGTCTTTTTATCTTTGGAAATCTATCATAACGTTAACATCAATGCATGTATCCACGTCATCCTAAGTACCCGAATCCATATCCGTACTCTCAACCCGTATTCGTACTGTACCTTCGTACGGGTTTCCACGTCACCACACAAACCTATTTCTCCATTCGGATCCTCCCAACCCGACCCGTTTTCATAACCCGTAACACCCTTCCTCCCTTCCCTTTGAATAATAATACTTTCTCATTTTATTAAACCGACTTTTCTTTTTAGTTCGTATCAAAGAAGATTTTTAACCATCGTCTCATTTTATGTAAGGCCCTTTCATTTTCAATCGTCCAAACAAAATTTTTGTAATTGTCTCATTTTTACAAGACACTTTTTTCTTTTTAATTCGTTCTTAAATAAGATTTTCATGATTTGTCTTATTTTACGTGATAAACTTTTCTTTTTAGTTTGTTATGTATCAATTTTTTTTATCCTCTTATTTTACGTTGCTTCCTTTTCTATTTAGTTTGTCAAAGTAATTTTTCTTTTTTTTTTACTATCTCATTTTACATTGCATCCTTTTCTATTTAATCTGCCAAAATAATTTTTTTATAATCGTCTCATTTTACATTATATTCTTTTCTATTTAATCTGTCGAAACAAAATCTTTATGATCGTCTCCTTTTAACATTCTATCTTTTTCTTTTTAGTCTATCGAAATAAGATTTTTATAGCATTTTTTTCTTCTTAATTTGTCCAAACAAAATTTTCATAATTGTCTGATTTTAAATCAATCATTTCTTCTTCATATATTTCAAACAAGATGTTCACTTATCAACTCATTTACATGACATTTTTTCTTTTTTAGTCATTCCAAATATATTTCTTTTTCAAAATCATCTCCTTTTACTTTTTACTCTATTCCTATTTTACGTTTTACACTTTCCATTTTAGTTCGTTCTAAATAAAGTTTGTATCAAAGAAGAGCTAATCATTTCGTTTTCAAAGTAGTTCACTCTCAAACGGAGATTTTGTTTTCCGATCACATTTTTGTGATTTTCCGGCGAGTCTCCGATGACCGGCGGTGGTCAGAAATGTTACTCAGTGAATCCTAACGATTACAAGCTTCTAGAAGAAGTTGGCTATGGAGCAAGTGCTACTGTTTATAGAACGATCTATTTACCTTCCAATGAAGTTGTTGCTCTTAAATGCTTGGATCTCGATCGCTGTAACAGCAATCTGGTTCGTTCTTCTTAATTAATTTCTATTTATTCAGCTGTAAATAGTTGATTTTTGAGGTTATTAAACAAAAAATTAGTTGTATATATGTTGTTTAAGTATGTTGAATTGAATTTGAATGTGAATTGACTTGATTTTTGAGGTTATTAAACCAGAAATGAGATGTATTTATGTTGTTTAAGTACGTGGAATTGAGTTTGAATGTGAATTGACTTGATTTGACTACGAGGTAGAATCGATCCTACAGTTCGAAATTCGAATAAATTTTAAAGAGTGTATCACTTGGATCTGCCTTTGAATTTTGAGCACTACTAAAAAGATAACTTTTTTCTATGGAAATTTCGCGCGGAAAAATGTTCAGTGGCTATTATTTCCTGTTTATGCAGATATATTGATTGAATTAGTGAGAAATGAAGAAAAAATAGTAGTGTTTTCCCATGAAAAAATTAGTTAGCTTTCCAGTGTTTCAATGAGAATCTGTTTTCCACCATGTGTTTTTCCAATGAGCTGGTTCAGTGGGAACTAGGTGGGAAAATCGCGTTTTGTAATGCAAATTTTCCATTCGTGATGGGAAAAGCCTCCCGTTTTCTAGTAGTGGACTCATGATTAGGAAGCTTTCTAGTGTTTCAATGAGAATCTGTCTCCAACCATGCATTTTCCAATGTGCTGTACGATGGGCAATTAGTGGGAAAATCATGTTTGTAATTCAAATTTCCATTGATACGTGGAGGGGAAAGTCGATGTTTCTATTAGTGAATTCTTGATTGGTTTGCATTTAGTCGATGTTGTGCTCTATGGATTTTGGGTAAATGGGAATAAGTATTCGGAGTGGATTTAATGTGGTTTGGGTTGCAAATTGGGTGAGATCATAGAGTTAAGTGAAGCTTTATTCTTATTGATTTGGGGGAGAATGAGGGCTAGACGTTTTCAGTATTCACTTTGTTTTTCTTCTTAGCTTTGCGAAAAAATTGGATCAATTTTGTAACGCGCCATTCTTGTAGTTTGCAAGCGCGTAAAGTAACAAGCTTCATTTTGTTAGATTTCCAAGTGGTAACTGCTAGCTGAATCATGAAATTTGCGCGGGTGTAGTTGTCGTATTAGCTATGTGCTGGCACAGATCTGCTTTCGGAATAATATATGCGTATAGAAAATGCGCTACAACCACAACTTTGGAGCAATACGACAGATTCTGAAATTCCATTTACTAAAGTCCTCTTTCGTGAGTATATGCACAAGCATATGGAAATTCCATTTATATTTTTATTTCTAATGTAGAATCTGTTCATTTTTGTGTGAAAGTTTCAATATTGTTTAAAGTTTTAAGTAAAGTGAATTTGGGTGTGCAGTAGGAGGGGGATGGGGTTAAATCACTTTGAAAGCCATTTATGGAGAAGGCGATCGAAGAAGGGGGTTGGTGGGTGTGTTTGCTTTTGCAAAATAATTTTTTTAAAGTGGTTAATTCCCTTTTTGTAATTTGTTGGACAAAAAATGCCACATGTCATCAATCCATTGTCCACCTTATTTTTAACTCAAAATTCATTGTTTAAGAATTATTTAATGCACAAATGACAAATATCCGCATTTAATTCGACACTTGACACGTCATTCATGAGTGTAACACACATTATATATTTTTGTTGATTGTAAAAAAAAGTGTCAAATTGACACATTGGGACCTTACTGCGGGTGTTTAAAATGTACAAGACTACTTACTTGAGGTGTCTTAAATGAAAAATTGTGCCAACTTTAGGTGGTTACTGTTGGGTTCCGCCTAATTGTAAACTTAAGTGATCATATGTGCTCAAGGTAATACAGTAGGGACGGAAATATACATATTCCCAAACTTGAGGTATCATTCGGATTAAAATTTCTACAAAATGCATTTTCCATCTTCAACTTCACAATATCATAACATGATTACTTGATTCTTTTTTCATGTTACCCTTTGTTTCTGGTTCGTATTCCGGCAAAATCTTTGTGCTATTATGTTTATAGTAATTACTTACCATTTCAAAAAAAGGAAAAAAATACTTGATCCTCTTTATGATATATTGCTAGTTAGCTTCTATCTACTCTACTTTCGCTGTTGACATTTTGATTCTTATCCATACTCAATTATGGAACTACAATTGGACCTTCTCCTTGTAACACTTAAAATCTATTGCTTGGTACGAAAGTGCAAAAAGGGTATGCCCTTGTTACACTTGGACAGTAATTTCTTGCAAAATTACTGCTGGTGGAATTGCTGTTTATATGTATGCATTGGCAGATAATCACTCTACCCAGGATTTTCGCCCATTCTTTTCTTGTTATGGGTGGGGAGGTTTGGAGATGTACGGGTTACAGTGTAATTGTGTGTTTATGCAAAGTATTGGAGTTGTTGATTATCCTTAGTTGGATAATGCTTTCAAATCTCTTTCGTAAAGGCAGAATCTGAAAACGAACTCCAACTGGGCTAAATTACCTTTTTTTTACAAGTTTTGTTGTTTTAAAGTTAAAACGAAGCGTGCCAAATTTCAACTTCTATTTACAACTGCAGATGAAAAGTCCTAATGAGATTGGTTTGATGCATTCTTTCATACAGAGATTTCCTTTCCATCATCTTACGAAATAGATTGCTTGATGTATGTGGTATTTAACTTTAAACTTTTGCATTCCATGTCACGACAACAGCCATATATTTTCCTTTCGAGACTTGATACCCTACCCCTACCAAAAGGAAAGAGAAGATTGTCAGATTTTCTATAACTTGAGGCGTTATACTTTTCCTTGCATTTTGGTTCTTTGTTGTTGCACACTCCTTGTGCTTTTCATTTACTGACTATCTAATTAAATAAAAAACCAATTTTGGAAAATACGCATTTTGCCTTTTTGAGTAAACTCTACGAAGGAAGTCTTCTTATGGTTTGTAGTTAGAGTATCATGTTCAAACAATCTCGTAGAAATTACAATTCTATTTTGTATTAGTTTGTTTCTATACGTTTCCGAAAACTAATTATACTTTTTCACAGGATGATATTCGCAGGGAAGCTCAAACAATGAGTTTAATCGGCCATCCAAATTTAATAAAGGCATTTTGTTCATTCGTTGTTGATCACTACCTTTGGGTGGTGATGCCCTACATGGCTGAGGGTTCTTGTCTGCACCTCATGAAGATAGCATATCCAGATGGATTTGAGGAGGCTGTTATTGGTTCTATCTTGAAAGAAACTCTTAAGGCTTTGGAATATCTCCATCAACATGGGCATATTCATCGAGATGTTAAGGTTTTTATCAGAACTAATGTTCCCTTCTGATGCCAATTCTTCAACTGCTGATGTTTGAGTTTTCTCTGACATTTGGTGTCACTCCAGGCTGGGAATATATTGCTGGACACTAATGGGGAAGTGAAGCTCGCCGACTTTGGTGTTTCTGCATGCATGTTTGATAGTGGTGATAGGCAGCGCTCTAGGAATACCTTTACAGGAACTCCATGCTGGTCAGTATATAAGCATCTACTGCTCGATTATCCATCCGTCTTTGTTTCTTTGGATGTCTTTTGTTTTTCTCATTGTATTTCAACTGACTTTGTAGGATGGCACCAGAAGTTTTGCAGCCTGGAACTGGATATGATTTCAAGTGAGTTTCTTGTCACTAACTTGGCGTTGTAGCACCACACAAGTTTTGCATACCTTGTTAAGATGTGATATTGAACATTGATTGTAAAACATTTGTGTGGATATGTCTACATTTATGATTTCAGAGAGCATTTCTGATAATTACCAGGACTGATTTACATTTTTAAGAGGCATGACTTTTTCATCATCCATTTACAGGGCTGACATTTGGTCATTTGGAATAACTGCCTTAGAGTTGGCTCATGGTCATGCACCATTTTCAAAGTACCCTCCATTGAAGGTATATAGTCATTTTCAGGAGCGTTCGAGAACAATAATTAGGTATATGGTGGATAATATGGAAAGAAAGAAACTCTAGATATTTTGAGGATAGTACTAGTCCTATTCAGAAGATTAGGACGGATCACGTTTGTCTCTTCTATTTTGGTGTAAAAAACATGCTGGAAGAAATAGGAGAAGTGTAAGTTTTCATTAGGTGCCCCCTGGCCCCTTACACTTTTGTTTGTAAAAATCACATCTCAACCTCTTTTGTAGCTGAGTTTTACTGTTAATACTAGCTTAGCTATGTGCTTGTATATGTATTTCATGAACTTAGTGGCTGTGGTTTTCCGGTGCTAGGTTCTGCTGATGACTATGAACAGTGCTCCTCCTGGACTTGATTATGACCGTGATAAGAAATTCTCAAAGGTAATTTTTTTAGTTTCCCTGGTTGGATATATTTTGATGAGATATTGCTCTAGAGTATGGTTCAGTGCTTGTTTCTTTTCATGTACGAAATCCAAAACTTTTTAATTCTTTAACAGTCCTTCAAGGAAATGGTTGCAATGTGCTTGGTGAAAGATCAAACTAAAAGGCCAACTGCTGAAAAATTGTTGAAACACATTTTTTTCAAAAAAGTTAAGCCTCCGGAGCTTTCTGTAAAGAAACTGTTCGCCGACTTACCATCGCTGTGGAAACGAGTAAAAACCCTCCAGGTATCTCATACTAGGTCTGTTCTAAGGTTTTCCATGTTTAGCATCATTTAACTTTCTCTTCATGAAACTACTGCAGGATAAAGATGCTGCACAACTAGCCTTGAAGAAAATGCCTTCATCCGAGCAGGAAGCAATATCACAGGTTTGAGGCAATTGTTTTTTTCAAGGAAGTGCTTGAAGCAATTTTAATTGATGGCATTTTGTTGTGTCATGTTGTGCTCAACTTCCCAAAAAGGGGAGATTTGCTACTTTTATGATCGTTTTCAAGCTCTGTTTAAGGTTTTCTTCAGTTACCATCTTTATTACTACACTTTACTTTAGCCAAAAGGGTCTGAAGCTGATTTTCTATTTTTTTGCTATATGTTCTTGCCTGAAATGGTTGCATATGCGCATTCTGCCGAAGCTTGGGGGAATTCTTGACATAAATAGCTAAGATTTTTTTTTTCTGGTGGTTTGCTTTTGCTGACTAGTAACTTTGGCTTATAATTTTTTAAATTCTCTATCAGTGTCACCTAAATTTGAATATAGACAAGTTGGTTGACTCCCTTGGTATTTGTTCTGTTCTAATATCTTGTGTGCTCTTTTCAGAGTGAATACCAACGAGGTGTTAGTGCCTGGAACTTTGATCTGGAGGATTTAAAGTTTCAAGCTTCAATGGTATGTACCTGAAAAGATATCGTTAAAGTGATAGAGATAATTTCAACAGTTCTTTGTGTTTTTTCCTGAACTCAGAAAAGACCGACTTCACTTTCCCTGTGGTAGGTGCAAGATGATGATGAAATATCGGAGATTAGGGAAGAAGATGAAAGCATGAAGTCTTATATGAATTACAAGGTCCTTAGCAATATTATTTTATGCAGTTTTGAGATATATCTTTTTCTTGTATTTATCAGAAAAACTTTTTGAGTTATATTTTCAAGTTATTCATCTGCAATAAATAATAATACATTCTATTACTTAGATTTGTAAGGATCTAATTTAGCTCCTAGTACCTCATGGCATGAGAATGTTTGTAAATTGGCAGGAGAATTCAGTTTCTGCTCTAAATGCTGGAAAATCATCGTTAAAACAAGATATCGTTTCCAGGTATATTACACTATTTCTTTTCAGTTATTGTAGAAAGTACCCTTTTATCTTTTTTGATCAACTAGTACCCTTTTATCTACTCCATGTTATGCAGTTACAAAGAATTGCAAGTCAGTCACTTGTAATTTATGAATTGTAGAAGATATACCGACCCCAAACCCCACTTGTGGGATTACACTGGGCTCGAAGAAATACCAAGTTGTTTGCTGAAGTGTTTTTAATGAGAAATAAGGAAATCTGATTATAGTTTGAATGTCAAGTACTAATGAGCTTGATTTCTTAAGCTTAGCAAAGTGAACTGCAAGCCAGCCACTTGTAATTACAAATCGTAGAAGAAATACCAAGTTAGTTTCTAAAGTTTTGTAGCATTAATTAGCAGTGAGGAAATTCGATCTTGGTTTGAATTTCCAAGTTCTAAAGCACTCGAGCTCTTTTAAGTTTAATAAAGTGAGTCCATAAACGATGAGCGTTTCCATTAAAAGTCTGTTCTAGGGGTTCATTTCTTAAATTGTCAAGAATAGTTATTTTTCCCAAAGCTAGCATAAGCTTGTCAGTCTCCAGGAGAAAATATAAAAAAGTTTTTTTCAGAACATTAAATATAATAGATTGGGTATCATATGAGAAACACTACCATTTTTGTATATATCATCATAAGTCAATCAATTTTTATCGAATTTTCCCTCAATACTTTCTGTTTCAGTGAGCAAGGAAGTGTTGGTGAAGTGACTTTAGCTGAATGCCAGAGAAAGAAGGGAGAAAACTTGGAATGTAATAAACTGGATTCCGACCATCAGGAGGAAGGCGGACTTAGGAAGAATTCATCAAAACCCGAGCTTCCACCCCTTACCTCAGACAAAGACGCAGTGCAAGCTAAGAGTAAATGTCAAACAGCAAAAGCTTGTCGAAGTCAGAGTGGACCACTTACGCCAGGTGTTGAGCTAAGTCATTCGGCATCAGAAAGATCTAGCAACTTTGAAAGGTCTTATACTGTTTTGTTTAATCTACTGTATAATGTTTTGCGCCAAGGCAATTTGAAATCTGATGATTCAGGAACAAATAGTTGTTTCTATCAGTTCATGTGATCAGCTGTTATGCTGAATGAAATTTATCAAAATTACCTTGCACCTGAAGTTCTCCGAACAATAAGCTCGAAATTGTCAGTTATATTTTGAAATTAAAAAAATAAGAATACCAACAGATAAGAATTCACAGTCTATGTTTAGTGCTTTGGTAACTTCTTATCGAGGCTGATCTTGAGACTAGGGATTAGTTCAATAGGATTTTATCCGTTGTGTTTACTCACTGGTTTTTGCATAGCGAAGTATGATAAATTGTTAATTTGTTGGGCCAATGGTATTAGATGAATTTTATTTTCACCTTTTGCTACGTTTTATTTATATGAGAACCTTGCTTCATGTAACTTGTGCTTGTGCAACAGAAGTAAGGTTGAAAACCAACAAGTGGAAAAAACTCATCAAGTACGAAAAGCACCCAGCTTTAGTGGCCCTCTAATGCTTCCAAACCGAGCTTCAGCAAATAGTAAATCAGCACCAATTAACTCATCTGGGGGTAATAATGCATTTCACACAAGTTCTTTTACTAAAATTATTTTATTGTGTATTGTAGCGGTAGTCTGTGTCCAGTCACATGTCAACTGAAGCTGGACTTTGCTTTCTGCTAATAATTATTATTTCCTCTCCAGGATTCAAAGATTCTTTGGATGACAAGTCCGTGGCCAACTTGGTTCAAATAAAAGGGAGGTTTTCTGTAACATCAGAAAATGTAGATTTCCTGAAGGTATGTCATTTCTGTTAAAACAATATTTATGCTAGGATATTGCATCATGTACAGTTCCTCAGCAATTTTGTCAAGTAAGATGTGTAGTATTGTCTTTTATTTTAACAAAGGAAAATCTACTTTCCGTGCTATCTTTGACGTAAGATCCATGTGAACCCAGGGGTCACAATTGAGGAAGACTGCAAGTGTTGGAGACTGGATATTGGAATCTAAACTGATGGTTTGTGAATTGGTCCTTTCTTTAGAAACCGCAGCTAATTGATATGAGAAAATAAAGAACTTCCCTTCCCCATATCAAAGCTCTTTTTTGCTTAAACAAGTTAAAACAAAATAGAAGAAGAAAAAGAATTAATGGATCTAATGGTGTGATTATTGAAAGAATTAATGGATCTAATGGTGTGATTATTGCTCATCAATTTTCAGCCTCCCAGTCGAATACCAAAGGAGCTTGCCCTTGATAATATTCCTGCCTCAGTTCTGATGCCTCACCTGCAAAATCTTTTGCAACAGACATCAATCCAACAGGTAATGTTTCAAGTTTATGGTAGGAATATAAGACTACTTCCTCACTAGGCCTTCCCTTTAATTAAGAAAACAGAAGAATAAGAAGTCCCTTGTCCATTTTTGTTTTTGCTTTTTTGGTCTTATGATTTCTACTGTTTGTATTACTAGGACCTAATCGTGAATCTGTTGAGTAGCTTGCAACTATCTGAGGCAGGAGATGGTGAGTAAACATCTAAAGATATGTCTGATCTTATTGAGTAGAGATCATGTGTTCTGATGGCAATATGGCCTCTGCAATAATCTTAATTTCTTGGTTTATCTCAGGTTCGCAACATGGAAAATCATCTCCACAGAGTGTTGCAGAGAATAATGGAAGTGTAAGTACATATGTCTGCATTTTACAATATGCTTTTCAGAAGATTTTGTAGAATCTGTGCGCCCTTTAAAACTGAAAACGCTGAAATTGACTTCTTTTAAGTTAATTAAAGCTCATGCTTAAGATTTTCCATCTCATGTCGCAGTACAGCAACACTATCCAGTAGTAGTTCTCTCCTAAAAACTTTGTTTTCTAGATACGTCTTATCTCGTGCTTTTAAACTGTATTCCCATGAACATACCCAAGGATAACACTAAGCTACTAAATGTTTGGAGAAATTTCACTCACGACGTATACTATTCAATGCAACAAACTGCCTGGTAATTTGTCAGGTGTGACTCGTACTATCTTTCCCGCCCTTGTCATCTTATTCGAGTTGTTTTACCCCTTGAAGTATTCATTTTAAGTACCTTTGAAGTAGTTCATTTATTGTCACATTCATTTTCGTCAAGATTTCAGAGTTTCATCTATTTTACAGGTTGATGCAGCTGTTTCTGAGAGGGAGCGGTTTCTGCTACTCAAAATATCTGAGCTTCAAGCTAGGTGAGCTAGCTGTGGACTCTAGGGGTGGGCGTTCTGTCGGTTCGGTCTGATTGTTTAATATCGGTTCGGTTTATTGGTTTTCGAATTGACAAAAATGACATCCATAACCAAACCGAAATAAATTCGGTTTGGTTCGGTTTTTACAAATTCGGTTCGGTTATTTCGGATTTTTATTTCGGTTTGAAATATTAAAGTAGTTAGCCTTTTTTTTTTCATAACTGAGCATTTAGAATTGATGGGCTTTTTTAGAAAAATTATTTTTTTCAAACCTGTTTTTCATTCCCAAATATAAATAACTATAAATAAATGAAACGAAATGAAATTATCATAAGCTTAACATAATACATAACGTCATTAATCATTACATATAATATAACTTTGCATAAATAATCTACAAAACAACACAAAACTCATAAAAATAGTTCATGAAACAACATACTTTCTGCATAAATAGTTCATAAAATAGTCCAAAGTCACCAAAATAGTCCATAAGATATTTGAGTCACTAAAACAATCCATATAATATTATATATATATATATATATAATAAAATATATATATTATTTATTTACTTATAAAATTTCGGTTTTTCGGTTTAACCGGATTTTTTTTAAAAAACCGAAAACCGAACCGAAAAATCGAAATTTTAAAATTACAAACCGAATCCGATCCGAAAAACCGAAAAATCAAAACCAAAATTAAATTTCGGTTTGATTTTTTGGTTTTTTCGGTTTAAACCAAAATATGCCCACCCCTAGTGGACTCAGATTACTTTGCCGTCATGCTTCTACAGACCTTTGCTTAAAACCATCTTACCTCAATTGTGCAGGATGAGTAGCTTGACAGATGAATTAACTAATGAAAAGCTTAAATATATGCAGGTGAATACCTATTCGATTTCTTTTATGCTAATATATCTGTTTCCAACATAATTTAATTCATGGAAAATAAACTTCAATCACAAATAAAAATATGAAAAAACAATAGTTTTATTGATAAACGATGTGGGTACAAATCTGTTCCTCCCTTGATTCTTCTCTCTTGATTTTCTTCGTAATTCGAGGTTCGTCAATAGCATATTTCTCGAATGTATGAAGATTTGGATATGAATTTCTCCGTAATTCAAGGGCCGTTAGTGGCGTATTTTTCGAACGGAGGAACATTTGGATTTGATCTCCATGAAAGAAGAGTTTATCTTCTTGATGTATTTGATTATCAAGAAGAGAGAGTTTTGATCTTTATGAATATCTCATGAATTTATTGGGACTTTTCAGATCTTTGATCTCTTTGTAAATATCTCGTGAATTTGTGGGATACTAAGGATATTTGGCCCCTTTATATCGGCGTAATTTAGGTTTTAGGTTGAGTAGCCATCAAGCTAGATTTAGGGTGAACTTTAACCAAAATTGAAAGTCCACAAAATTTCAATGTATAGAATATCATCTAACTTTTCGAGTGCATTCAAAAGATTGAAATAAACTACAAGAAGTAAATTCCATCACGGTTTGGATTTCCAATTGCTTCCTCTCTCCACAAACCTCCAAATAAAAAGTTGAATGAAAAATTTCTTCACAGTATCTTATTTGCGGTTGTCATTTCATAACATGATTTTCTACTGCTGCCATACCAGTTGCAACAGCGGCTAAATTCCATGTCGTCAAGTCAGGGGGAAGATTGGGACAGGAGAGAATCGTAATCTTGATGCTGAAAGATCACTTTGAAGTATAAACAACATGTACATTCAGGTTTCCGTTTGATGTTTACTGCTGCCAGAGTTTTGACTTCTTTTATCCAAGTTGAACGCGTAATTCAGACACATTTTTTTTTTTTTGGTTGTGTAGATCGAGTTATATATAGGACGGAGCAGAGTTCACTATTCGTGTGGCCGGAAAAAACTCATCGATGAATAGAAGCTCAATGTGGAGTAATCCAGCTCCAATGGATGAATACACAAAATCATTAGTTTGTATAGCATTTCTTTATTTATTTGGCAAGTGCTAGCTGAAATCCATGTCTCCAGTACCAGAGGTTTATTTTCTTCATTACTTACATAAAATCGTAATTACAAAAATCTCTTTTTTTACCGTTTCTCTACATAACTCAATATTCCAATTCCTACGCTTAATGCTTGCACAAAATCCAGGAACTTCAATCAAGTTCAAATTTACACACGTTTGCTCAACGTTAACTTTCAACTTACTAACAAACTCCATTAACATTCTTCTTCAATTTTATTTTGGAGGTTAGTAAAATTTTTCAATTTTTTCAACTTTACTAAATCAAAAAAGGGCCATTGGTACAAGTTAAAAAAAGGTCGTCGGTGAATTTTTAAGTAAGAAAAAAAAAAAGAAGATACATTACAACCTCGTCTTTCTAAGATACAGTGTTTTATGTCTGAATTTGTTTATTTTTTACAATTTTCGTGAAATCATCCATTATAAAGAATTTTTTTTTTTTTTAATCTTCGATGATATTTCATTACCGATGACATGACCCTAGATAGAAAGTTATGGAGAAGGCGGATTAGGGTAGAAAGTTATTATGAGTTCAGGTTGTGATATCTTTTGTTGTATTACTTGGTGTATTTAAGAATATACTGGATATGTTGTTGTTGATGATGGTGATATTTTATTATTTTAATAAAGGCCAATTTAAAATTTCACTTTTATAAGATATTATATCAAAAGAATTTTAAGACTAGGTGATTGTTAGTTTTAGCATACAATTTGAACTCAACTAGTAAAGTAGGTCTACTATACTATATATATCCTATTCAGATCAATCAACCCAACACTTTTGACACCAAAATGTCAACCATGCCAACTCTTTCTTCCCTTTCTTCTTCTTCATCTCTTTTAACTCTTCGTAGATCCTTAACTTCCACTTTCCCAAATTACCCTTCCTCCCATCCATTATTCCCCAAATTCCCAAAACCCTTAACCCTAAAAACCCTAATCCCCAATTTCAAATTCTCCTCCGCCGTCACCACCACCGCCGCCGCCGCCACCAAAACCCCCAAATCCCTCAAAACTCGGCTCAAAAATAACGAAACTCTCTACGGCATCTTCCTCCTCAGCTTCTCCCCTACCATCGCCGAAATCGCCGGACTTTCCGGGTACGATTTCGCCGTTGTTGATATGGAGCACGGCCCCGGAGGTATCTCCGATGCATTAAATTGTCTACGCGCATTAGCGGTTAGTGGTACTCCAGCAATTCTACGTGTTCCGGAATCTTCCGAACCTTGGGCTAAGAAAGCACTCGATCTCGGCCCGGATGGGATTATGTTTCCAATGATAGACAGCCCGAAATCAGCCCGAAAAGCGGTGTCATACTGTCGCTTCCCGCCTAATGGAATACGAGGATCAGCTCATACAGTTGTTCGAGCTTCGGGGTATGGAATTGATGAAGGGTATTTGAGTAATTACGCCGATGAGCTATTGATAATGTGTCAAGTGGAGAGCGTTGAAGGGGTGAAGAAGATTGAAGAAATCGCGGAAGTTGAAGGGCTTGATTGTATTCAAATGGGACCATTGGATTTGAGTGCGAGTTTAGGGTATTTATGGGATCCAGGGAATAAGAAGGTCAGGGAGATGATGAATGTAGCTGAAAAGGGAGTGTTGAAGAAGAAACCAAACAACGGCGGGGCGTATTTATCTGGATTTGCAATGCCACATGATAGTCCTGAGAATTTGAAATCGAGAGGGTATCATATGGTTTCGGGAGCAGTTGATGTTGCGATGTTTAGGAATGCGGCCGTGGAGGACGTGAAGAAGTTCAAAAAGTGTTTGGTTGAAGGAGCTGACGATCAGAAAGATGATAAAGATGGTGATGAGAAGTACTGGAGTGAGTAAAATTCGAACTTTGTTAGATTTCGTGGTAGATTTTCGAAGTGTTTTGTTATGCTTTTTGTTGATTATGAGTCTTGTGATTAGTGTCAAAGTTTCGAATTTGAGTAAAAATTCGAACTTTGTTAGATTTCGTGGTAGATTTTCTAAGTGTTTTGTTATGCTTTTTGTTGATTATGAGTCTTGTGATTAGTGTCAAAGTTTTGAATTTGAGCTACTTATGCAATAGAGCCTTTTTTCTTCGTTTTGAGCAAAACTTTGATTGATTGTTTAGCTGATTTTTCGTTGTTAGTTGCTATATTTTCTTCACTGTTTCTGTCTTCTTTGTACGTGGATTTGCTGCACTTGAGCCAAGTTTCTTAGTGGTAAGGTATGCGTACACTATACCCTCTCCAGACCTCACTTGTGGGATTTCACTGAGTATGTTGTATTAATTGTTGAAAATTGAAATCAGATGACTTGTTAGGTAGTCTAATTCTAGGTCCTCGTTGGAGAATTTTCGGTATGTTGATCAGTCTCAGCATGATAGGTTGCATCTTTTTTATACTAATGTATATTACTTTAGAAGAAGGGGAGCCTTGGAGTAACCGGTAAAATTGATGCCATAAGGTCACGAGTTCAAGCCTTGGAAACAGCCTCTGGTAGAAATGCAAGGTGAGGCTGCATACAATACACCCTTGTGGTGGAGCCCTTCCCTGGATACCGCGCATAGCGGTAGCTTTAGTGCACCGAGCTGTCCGTTTTTTTTTTAGTACTTTAGAACAGCTGCCGTGGAAGATTATGAAGTTCTATATGACTATGGTGTGATTTGAATGTGATAATCATCAAAAGGATCGTAAAGTTGGTGAACAGAAATACTGAAGTGAACAATTTTTCAAAAAAATTGTGTTAGTAACACCAAAAGCTCTAATTATTGCTTCACTAGGTTGTTTGACATGGACCCGCCATCCACCATCACCCGCTCCACACACGGTCGGGGATCGGGGTGCCGCTTGTCGATTTTTGATTCAAATCACGGCCACACCTCGGGCCAACACAGACAACCGTGGGCTAACAACCACCGATTTGAAAGAGTATGCAGAAGTTTTTATAAAGATATATGAGCAAAATACTAAAAATTGAGACTTTTTCTTCGATTCTTGGTGTGCATTATCCTATGAGTTGAGGGGTGATTCCATGCGTCCAAATGGTTTTCAATGAAGTTTCTTTGCTCACCCCTAACGACCTATTAAATGAATCGTGTTGATTTGGAGCGTCTGCAGATGTCTTTTTAAAAATATATGAGAAAGATACTTACAATTAAGATTTTTTTTAATTCTTAGTGTGCGTTAGGCTATGAATTGAGGGGTGAGTGCGGGCATCCAAATGGTTTTGGGTGAAACTTCTTGGGCGCACCGCTGATGACCAATTAAATAGATCATGTTGATTTGAAGGGGTCTGCGGAGTTTAGTTTTTTTTTTTTTTTTTTTTTTTTTTTTTTTTTTTTATTAATTATAGCAAAATAATTAAAATTTAAATTTTTTTTTCTTCGATTCATTTTGCGTGTGTGTATTAGCCTATGAATTGAGGGGTGAGTGCGGGCGCCCAAATAGTTTTGGTGAAACTTCTTGAACACACCCAAGACGACCTATTAAATAGATCGTGTTAATTTGGAGGGGTCCGTAGAGGTATTTCTTTCCAAAAGATATACAGCAAAATACTAAAAATTGAGATTAAATATACTGTGTTAATTTGAAGGGACGTGCAAAAGTTTTATTAAATATATATGAGATTAGTACTAAAAATTGATGTTCTTATTTTTTTTTTTTTTTTTAATTTTTTGCGTGTATTAACCTATGGATTGATGGTTGCTGCGAGCATACGGATGTGTTTTGGGTGAATACGACCTATTAAATGGATCTTGTTAAATTTTAAAAATTCTATTTAAAACATTGAAATTGACATTCACATTTGCCTTCCCTCACGATTTTTTGAGCTAAAGAAGAATGAAAATTACATATCGAATTAAGGAAAAGTGTCAATAGCATGGGATGAAAGCCATTCTTTTAGAAAATTGGCCCGACCAAAATGCCTATCGTTAACAATCCTAATCGAGGTACGAAAGTCGTTCATTATAAATAAAGATTATGTAAGATTAAAAGGTCAACCAAAAATAGGAAGTAAAAGGAGATAGAAAAAAGTAGTTGTAAATTGGTGAAAGTTTAAACCTTCATAACTTTGCGCTCAAATATCCGTTTGAGGCAATTTTTTTTTTGAATTTGCGTATTTTTTTGAGATCTATGTGGACAAACTGCCACAAGGCGGTTTGGTCGAGCCAATTTTCCCAAAACAGCCTTTTATACCATTCATTCGGCACTATTCCCCAATTCGGTACGCAATTTTCATTCTTCTTTAGGCAAAAATTTGATGAAAAGTACATGATTTAAAGATAAAAATAGCATGGTAAGGCGGATGTGAATGTCAATTTCGATATTTGAAAGTCAATTTTCTAAAATTCAGTGTGCTATGGCCCACAGTTTTTAGGGTTGGCTCAGGGGCTGAGCGTGATTTTGGTCGAAAATCAACCAGGCTGCCCCAGGCAGGCTGGGGAACGGCCTAGTGTTTGCCTTTATGATTTTCGTGATGGTTTGGGTGGTCAAACGGATGAAAGGGCGCGAATGGGCCATTTTGGGGCCAAATCGGTGTGCTATAGCCCATGATTTTTTGGGTGGGCCTGGGGACCAGGCGTGATTTTGGCTGAAAATCGATCGGGCTTCCCTAGGCAGGTTGGGGAGCGGCCTAGTATGGGCCTTTATGGTTTTCGTGGCGGTTTAGATGGTCAAACGAGCGAAACAATGCCAATGGGCCATTTTGGGGCCGAATCGATGTGCGAAAGCCCACAGTTTTTTGGGTGGGCCCAGGTGCCTGGCGTGATTTTGGTCGAAAATTGATCGGGTTGCCCCAGGCAGGCTGAGGAGCGACCTACTGTGGGCCTTTATTATTTTGGTGGCGATTTAGGTGGTCAAACGGGCGAAACGGTGCGAACGGGCCGTTTTGGGGCCAAATCGGTGTGCTATAGCCAATGGTTTTTGGGGTGGACCCAGGGGTCGATCGTGATTTTATTCGAAAATTGATCGTACTTCCCCATGCAGTCTGGGGAGCGGCCTAGTGTGGGCCTTTATGGTTTTCGTGGAGGTTTGTGTGGTCAAACGGAAGAAATGACGTGAATGGGCCGTTTTGGGGCCAAATAGGTGTGCTATATCCCATGGTTTTTGGGGTGGGCTCGGGGACCGGGCGTAATTTTGGCCAAAAATCGATCGGGTTGCCCCAAGCAGGCTGGGCAGTAGCCTAGTGTGGGCCATTATGGTTTTCGTGACGGTTTGGATGGTTAAACGGGCGAAGCAACATGAACGGGCCATTTTGGGGCTAAATTGGTAAGCTACGCCCTGTCATAGCTCACGATTTCAGGGGCGGGCCTGGTGTCCGGGCGTGCTGTGGGATGAAAATCGATCGGGGCGTGCCAGAGAGGTTGGAAATTATCCTAATGTGGTCTGTTTAAATTTTCGTGGCCATTTGGGTGGACAAACGAGCGAAAGCCTACGGTTTCAAGGGTGGGCTCGGGGTCCGGGCGTGGTGTAGGCCAAAAATTGATGGGGGCGTGTCAGGGAGGTTGGGGATCGTCTCAGTGTGGTCCGTTTAATTTATTGTGGCCATTTAGGTGGACAAACGGGCGAAACAATGCAAACGGGGCATTTTTGGGCCAAATTGGTATGCTATAGCCTACAGTTTTGGCGGTGGGCCTAGGGTTTGGGCGTGGTGTGGTCCGAAAATTGACGGGGGCGTGCTAAGGAGGTTGGGAATCGTCCCAATGTGGTTCGTTTAATTTATCGTGGCCATTTGGGTGAACAAACGGGTGAAACGGTGCGAATGGGCCATTTTCAGGACAAATCGGTGTGCTATAGCCCACAGATTTGGGGGTAGGCCCGGGGTCCGGGCGTGGTGTGGGCCAAAAATCAACGGGGGCGTGCCAGGAAGGTTGGGGATCATCCTAGTGTAGTCCGTTTAATTTATCGTGGCCATTTGGGTCGACAAACGGGTGAAAATGCGCGAACGAGACATTTTTAAATCAAATCGGTGTGCTATAGCCCATGGTTTCGGGGGTGGGCTCAGGGTCCGGGCGTGGTGTGGGCCGAAAATCGACGGGGGTGCGCTAGGGAGGTTGGGGATCGTCCCAGTGTGCTCCGTTTAATTTATCGTGGCCATTTGGGTGTACAAACGGGCGAAACGGCAAGAACGGAATGTTTTCGAGCCAAATTCGTGTGCTATAGCCCACAGTTTTGGGGGTGGGGCCGGGATCCTGGCATAGTGCGGGCAAAAAATTGATGGGGCCATGCTAGGGAGGTTGGGGATCGTCCTAATGTGGTCCGTTTAATTTATCGTGGCTATTTGGGTGGACAAACCAGCGAAACGGTGCGAACGGGGCATTTTAGGGCCAAATCGATGTGATATAGCCCACAGTTTCGGGGGTGGGCCCGGGGTTCGAGCGTTGTGTTTGCCAAAAATCGATCGGGGCGTGCCAGGGAGGTTGGGGATCGTCCCAGTGTGGTCCGTTTAATTTATCGTGGCCATTTGGGTGGATAAACAAGCGAAACGGCGGGAACGGGGCATTTTTGAGCCAAATCGGGGTGCTATAGCCCACAGTTTCGGGGGTGGGCTTGGGGTCCGGGCATGGTGCGGGCAAAAAATTGATGGGGGCGTGCTAGGGAGGTTGGGGATCGTCCTAATGTGGTCCGTTTAATTTATCGTGGCTATTTGGGTGGACAAACCAGCGAAACGGTGCGAACGGGGCATTTTAGGGCCAAATCGATGTGATATAGCCCACAGTTTCGGGGGTGGGCCCGGGGTTCGAGCGTTGTGTTTGCCAAAAATCGATCGGGGCGTGCCAGGGAGGTTGGGGATCGTCCCAGTGTGGTCCGTTTAATTTATCGTGGCCATTTGGGTGGATAAACAAGCGAAACGGCGGGAACGGGGCATTTTTGAGCCAAATCGGGGTGGTATAGCCCACAGTTTCGGTCGTGGGCTTGGGGTCCGGGCATGGTTTGTGACAAAAATCAACAGGGGCGTTCCAGAAAGGTTGGGGATCGTCCCAGTGTGGTCCGTTTAATTTATCGTGGCTATTTGGTCTGGCAAATGAGTGAAACGGCGCGAACGGGGCATTTTCGGGCCAAATCGGTGTGCTATAGCCTACGGTTTCGGGGGTGGACCCGAGGTCCGGGCGTGGTATGGGCCAAAAATCGACGGAGGCGTGCCAAGGAGGTTGGGGATCGTCCCAGTGTGGTCCACTTAATTTATTGTGGCCATTTGGGTTGACAAACGGGCGAAACGACGTGAACGAGGAGTTTTCGGGCCAAATCTGTGTGCTATAGCCCATGATTTTGGGGGTGGGCCCGGCGTTCGAGCGTGGTGTGGGCCAAAAATTGACAGGGGCGTGCTAGAAAGGTTGGGATCGTCCCAGTGTGGTCTGTTTAATTTATCATGGCCATTTGGGTGGACAAATGGGAGAAACAGCACGACGGGGCATTTTTGGGCCAAATCGGTGTGCTATAGCCAACGGTTTTGAGGGTGGACCCAGGGTTCGGGCATGGTGTAGGCCAAAAATTGATGGGGGCATGCCGGGAGGTTGGGGATAGTCCTAGTGTGGTCCGTTTAATTTATCGTGGCCATTTGGGTGGACAAATGTGCGAAACGGCGCAAACGGTGTTTTTTTGAGCCAAATCGGTGTACTATAGCCCATGGTTTCGAGGGTGGGCCTGGGGTCTGGGCGTGGTGTGGGCCTAAAATCGATGCGGGCGTGCTAGGGAGGTTGGGGATCGTCCCAATGAGGTCCGTTTAATTTATCTTGGCCATTTGGGTGGACAAACGGGTGAAACTATAGCCCATGATTTCGGGGTGAGCTAGGGGTCAGGGGGTGCTGTGGGACTAAAATAGATCGGGGCATGCCAGGGGTTTGAGGATCATCCCAGTGTTGTTCGTTTATTTATTTGAGGCCATTTGGGTGGTCAAATGCGCGAAACAATGAGAACGGGGTATTTTTGGGCCAAATCGGTCTGCTATAGCCCACGGTTTTAAGTGTGGGCCCAGTTCTGAGGGTATCGTGGGCTAAAAATTAATCGGGGCGCGCCAGGGAGGTCGGGGATCATCCCAGTGAGATCCGTTTATTTATATGAGGCCATTTGGGAGGCCAAACAGGTGAAACGACGTGAATGAGGCATTTTCGGACCAAATCGGTGTGCTATTGCCCCTGGTTTTGGGGGTTGGCCAGGGGTCCGAGGGTGTCGTGGTCCAAAAATCGACTCCGGCATTCCAGGGAGGTTGAGGATTGTCCCAGTATGGTCTGTTTATTTATTCGAGGCCATTTGGGTAGTCAAATGAGCGAAACGGCATGAATGGGGCATTTTTGAGCGAAATCGGTGTGCTATAGCCTACGATTTAAAGGATGGGCCAGAGGTGTGGGGGTGCCGTGGGCCGAAAATCGAATGGGGCGTGCCAGAGAGGTTTGGGATCATCCCAGTGTGGTTCATTTATTTATTTGAGGCCATTTGGGTGGTCAAACGGGCGAAATGGCATGAACGGGATATTTTCGAGCCAAATTGGTGTGCTATAGCCCATAGTTTTGGGGGTGGGCCAGGGGTCCGGGGGTGCCGTGGGCCAAAAATCGACTGGGGCATCCCTGGGAGGTTGGGGATCGTCCCAGTGTGGTCCATTTATTGATTCGAGGCCATTTCGGTGGTCAAACGGGCAAAATGATGCGAACAGGGCATTTTCGGGCCAAATCGGTGTGCTATAACCCACGATTTCGGGGGTGGGCCAGGGGTCCGATGGTGCCGTGGGCGAAAAATTGATTGGGGCATGCCAAGGAGGTTGGTAATTTTCCTAGTGTGATCCGTTTATCTATTCGAGGCCATTTGGGTGGTCAAACGGGCAAAACGACATGAATGGGGCCTTTTTGATCCAAATCGGTGTGGTATATAGCCCACTGTTTTGGGGGTGGGCCCGGGGTTCGGGTGTGTCGTGGGTCAAAAATCAATCGGGGCGAGCCAGGGAGGTTGGGGATTATTCTAGTGTGGTCCGTTTATTTATTCGAGGCTATTTGGATGGTCAAATGGGTAAAACGACGCGAACGAAGCATTTTTGAGCCAAATTGATGTGCTATAGCCCGTGGTTTCGGGGATCGGCCCGGGGTTCGGGGGTGCTGTTAACCCAAAATTGAATGGGGCATGTCAGGTAGGTTGGGGATCATCCCAATGTGGTTTGTTTATTTATTTGAGGCCATTTAGGAGGTGAAACTGGCAAAACGGTGCGAACAGAGACTTTTTGGGCCAAATCAGTGTCTTATAGCCTATGATTTTGGGGGACGGCTCGAGGTACGGGGGTGTCGTGGGCCAAAAAATGGATCGGGGCGTGCCAGGGAGATTGGGGATCATCCCAGTGTGGTCTATTTATTTATTCGAGGCTATTTGGGTGGTCAATCGAGCAAAATGACGTGAATGGAGCATTTTTCGGCAAAATCGATGTTCTATAGCCCACGATTTTGGGGGTGGGCCCAGGTTTCGGAGGTGCTGTGGGCCAAAAATTGATTGGGGCATGTCAGGAAGGTTGAGGATCGTCTCAATGTGGTCCTTTTATTTATTCTAGGCTATTTGCGTGGTTAAACGGGTGAAACGGCATGAACGATGCATTTTTGAGCTAAATTGGTGTGCTATAGCCCATGGTTTTGGGGGTGGGCCCAGGGTACGGTGGTGCTGTGGGCCGAAAATCGATCAGAGCATGCCAGGGAGGTTAGGGATCGTCTCAGTGTGGTCCGTTTATTTATTCGAGGCTATTAGGGTGGTCAAACGGGCAAAATAGCATGAACGGGCGTTTTTAGGCCAAATTGGTGTGCTATAGCCCACGATTTTAGGTGTGGGCCTACGGTCTGGGGTGCCATGGGCCAAAAATTGATCGGGGCATTCAGGGAGGTTGGGATGGTCCCGGTGTGGTCCATTTATTTAGTTTAGGCTATTTGGGTGGTCAAACGGGCGAAACGGCATGAACGAGGCATTTTCGAGCAAAATCGGTGTGCTATAGCCCACGGTTTCAGGGGTGGGCCCGTGGTCCGGGGGTGACTGTAACACCCCACATTTTACATGTACTAGTAATGTTCACATAAAATGACATACGACTTGATTTAATTACTACCAAAATTTTTCAAGTGTTCAAGTGTTAGATTGGGGCACTATATGGAAGTCTATTTAGAGACTGTGGCCTTAAACGGAAAAAAAAAAAAAAAAAAAACATTGACATGCTTATGGAACTTAGGGAGCTAGCAGGTGAGTCACCTTTGTGCTTAGCTTAGAAATTATATATACATGAGGGAGAAGAATTCATTCATAAGTGAACTCACTTGAAGTCTAGACGTTAGTAAAAAGAAAGGGGAACGAAGACAAGGCTTAACGCCGAAACTTTCCAAGTCTTGTGACAAACGAAGCCCAAGTTAGGGAGGCTATTAAAGACAATGGTTTAACATTATATTGGGCCAAGATGTTCAGCCCAAGATTTTTATATAATAGGCCCAACCACATTCATTCACTACTAACAAAATTGAGCCCAAACAAAGTGCAAGAAAGAGTAAGGAAATGGGCCACTAAAGCCCATTGATTTAGAGATCCAAAAGGCCCAAGTGAAAGGGGAAAATTAGTCATTGACCAACTTGAGTTAATCATCTACAAATGTTAGGAGAAAGTCGGTCTAAAGTCTCCTTAAAAAGGGACCAAAACCGAGCTCTAGGTTAACCAAAGAAAAGACCAAAAATTTCAGAATTTCTCTCTAAGTTTCTCTTGGTATTTCTTCACCTTGGAAGGCAACCAAAGGCTACTTTTGGAGTTCTTGAATTAGACCTACACCTTGGGAGTTAAGGTATGTAAAAATAACCATATACTTGATATGAATTTTCCATGGAAAACAAGATAAGTTGGCTGGTTCACTGTGCAGGAATTTCTGGACAGCTTGTGTCCTGAAAGTTGTTGTTTGGTTTTCTTGGCTTTGGAAGGATTTTTACCCTGATTTTTCACTTTAATATGATGTAAAGTTGAGGTTATTAACATGTTATAGTGTGTATATGGTTGCCAAGGTTGCTGGACTGTTTTGCTAGTTCTTTGGAAACAAGTATCCTTATATGATCTTATGTGCTTCCAAACTGGTATTGGACTGTTTTGTTGAGAGGGCTATTGTTTCACGTTTCCCCCTACGTTTTGAGCTATTTTGTGACTATGTTAAGATTTATTTGATGTATATATATGTTGGGAGCATCTGGTTCAAATTTGGGACAAGTATGAATTGTTAACGATGAAATGTAGGGAGACGACGAGATGTTGTGCTTCTTAGTTGAGCGTTTTGTAAAATGGTTATGTGTTGTAGTTATGGACTGTTGCCAGCATGTTATAGAACTAATATAGGCTGTATACATCATGTATATGATAATCTATGCTGGTTGAATACAGTTAGAATTGAGAAAGTCGGAATAACACCATTGAGTTGATGGTTATACGTTTGTTGCCAAAGTGTTGTGTCTTGTGAGATTGGGCTGTCCAGATGCATTGATTAGCTGCTAATACTAGCTTTAAAACATGATATTGTAGATAAATAGTTGGCAGAAAAGAAGTCATTTCGACGTAAAAACAAGTTGATATGTCGAGGTATGTAAGGCTATTCGATCTCTTATTATTTGGCATGGAATCCAAAGTCTTCATTGGCACATAGAGATCTTTACAAACTTTGACATAACCACTCCACTCTTTAACATGTACTTGTGTGTCCAGATTCGAGCATTGTCACTGCTGCATACATACATTGGGTACCATGACATATGAGTCTTCTTTTTAGCTAAATAAAGTTCATACGTTGTTTATGTCCTACATGTTTCACTAATTGTACAACCCACTCTTTTCATTATGATATGATGTTACATGGACACATACTTGTCATTTGTCATGCTTATAGTCTTATAGCTCAAATGTTACGACCACCAAAGATTCATCTCAAAAGTAATAAGAAGATATATGTATACAGTTGCTTCTGTTGGGTGGTATCCCAGGGGTGAAAGAATCACCTAGCATGGGTCAATCCCAGTATTACAGGGGGTATCCCAGGGGTGAAAGGAAAGCCTAGCATGGGTCGATCCTGATATAGAATTACCACTGATCAGCTGGTCATTTGTATTACATGCTGTGCACAGATTATTCAAGTAATAAGAGTAAAGTAACATAATTGTTATAAGATACATGACTCCACAATATTCATAAAGGTGGTCTTTTACCCTACAACAGTACATGGTTTCATTTGAGTTTTTATCTCATATATAGTACATGTTGCCTTACATATTCAGTACATTATTTCGTACTGACGTCCCTCTTGGGGGACCTGCATTCCATGCTGCAGGTACAGAAGCTAATAAACCTCCCTAGTAAGAGTACAGGATATCAACCGCAGTCACTGAGCTCCAGGTTGCTTCGGGGCTTTGAGTCTTATCATATCTTTTTGCATTGTATAGTATCTTATCATGAGGCGGGGCCTGTCCCGACCCTTATAAGATAACGTTTCTTGTCTAGAGGCTTTGTAGACTACGTAAAGTATAGTATGGTCATGTATCGTACCGTAGACATTGTGGCTCCAATGGCCTAGTCATATAATATCTTTTGGCTTGCTAGTCCTATTTATCTTTTGAGGGCATGTTTAGTATGAAAGTAACTTATAATGTTCATAGGTAATGTATCGCTACAGGTTGGTTCTCCCGAGCCTTACCGGCAACGGGTGCCAGTCCGCCTTAATAGGATTTGGGGCGTGACAGTGATGCGGGCCAAAAAATGAACGGGGTATGTCAGGGAGGTTGGAGATCATCCCAGTATGGTCCTTTTATTTATTGGAGGCCATTTGGGTGGTCAAACGAGCGAGACAGCACGAATAGGGCATTTTCGGGCTAAATCAGTGTGCTATAGCCCATGGTTTTGGGGATGGGCTCAGGGTCTGGGGGTGCCGTGGGCCGAAAATTGATCGGGGCGTGTTAGGGTGGTTGAGGATCGTCATAGTGTGGTCTATTTATTTATTCGAGGCCATTTGTGTGGTCAAACAAGTGAAACGATGTGAGCGGGGCATTTTTGGGCCAAATCGGTGTGCTATAGTCCACGATTTTGGGGGTGGGCTCGGGGTCGGGGGCATGCCTAGGAGTTTGGGGATCATTCCAGTATGGTCCGTTTATTTATTCGAAACCGTTTGGTTGACCAAACAGGCAAAACGGCGCGAACGGGGTATTTTTAGGCCAAATCAGTGTGCTATAGACCACGGTTTAGGGGTGGGCTGGGGTCCGGGGGTGCCGTGGGACAAAAATCGACCAGGGCATGCCTGGGAAGTTGAGGATCAACCTAGTGTGGTCCATATATTTATTCGAGGCCATTGGATGGTCAAACGGTCGAAACGACGTGAGTGGAGCATTTTTGGGCTAAATCAGTGAGCTATAGCCCAAAGTTTCGAAGGTGGGCCCGGGGTTCGTGGGTGTTATTTTCAAAAAATCAATCGGGACATGCCAGGGAGGTTGGGGATCATCCCCGTGTGGTTTGTTTATATATTCGAGGCCATTTTGGTGGTCAAACGAGCTAAATGGCGCGAACGGAGCATTTTTAGGTCCAATCGACGTGCTATAGCCTAGGGTTTCGGGGATGGGCCCGGGCTCCAGGGGTGCCGTGGTCCGAAAATCAACTGGGGCATGCCAGGGAGGTTGGGGATTGTCCCAGTATGGTCCATTTATTTATTCGAGGCCATTTGGGTGGTTAAACAGGCAAAATGGCATGAATGGGGCATTTTCGAGCCAAATTGGTGTGCTATAGCCCACGGTTTTGGGGGGTGCCGTTGGCCGAAAATCCATTGGGATATGCCAGGGAGGTTGGGGATAATTCCAGTGTGGTTCATTTATTTATTCAAGGCCATTTGGGTGGTCAAATGGGCGAAACGATGCAAACGGGATATTTTTGGGCCAAATCGGTGTGCTATAGCCCACGATTTTGGGGGTGGGATCGGGGTCCGGGAGTGCCATGGGCTGAAAATCAAGCGGGGCATGTCAGGGATGTTGCGGATCGTCCTAGTGTGGTCTGTATATTTATTCGAGGCCATTTGGGTAGTCAAACGGACAAAATGGTGCGAACGGAGCATTTATGGGCCAAATCGGTGTGCTATAGCCCACAGTTTCGGGGGTGGGCCTAGGGTCCAGGGGTGCCATGGGCTGAAAATTGATCGGGGCGTGCTAGGGAGATTGGGGATCATCCCAGCGTGGTCCGTTTATTTATTTGAGGTTTTTTGGTTGGTCAAAGGGGCGAAACGGCGCGCACGGGGTATTTTTGGGTCAAATCAATGTGCTATAGCCCACAATTTTCGGGGAGGACCGGAGTTCTGTTGGCCGAAAATCGACCGGTGCATGCTAGGGAGATTTAGGATTGTCCAAGTATGGTCCGTTTATTTATTCGAGGCCATTTGGGTGGTCAAACAGGCGAAACGGAGCAAACGGGACATTTTCAGGACAAATCGGTATGCTATAGCCGACGATTTTGGGAGTGGGCCCAAGGTACAAGGGTGTCGTGGGCCAAAAATCCATCGGGGCATGCCAGGGAGGTTGGGGATCGTCCCAGTGTGGTTCGTTTGTTTATTTGAGGCAATTTTGGTGGTTAAACGGGCGAAACGACAAGAATGGGGTATTTTTGGGCTAAATCGGTGTGCTATATAGCCCACAGTTTTGGGGGTGGGCCCGAGGTCCGGAGGTGCTATGGGCTAAATATTGATCAAGGTGTGCCAGGGAGGTTGGGGATCGTTCCAGTGGCTCATTTATTTATTCGAGGCCATTTGGGTGGTCAAACTGGTGAAATAGCGTGAACGGAGTATTTTTAACCTAAATCGATGTGCGAAAACCCACATTTTTGGGGTGGGCCCGGGGTCCGGAGGTACTGGGGGCCAAAAAGTGACCGGGCCATGCAAGGGAGGTAGGGGATCGTCCTAGTGTGGTCTGTTTATTTTTTCAAGGCCATTTGGGTGGTCAAATAGGCGAAACAGTGCGAACGGGGCATTTTATGGCCATATTAGTTTTCTATAGCCCACATTTTTGGGGGTAGTCCCGGAGTCCGGGGGTGCTGTGGGTCAAAAAGCGACCAGGGAGGTTGGGAATCATCCAAATGTGGTCCATTTATTTATAAAATGCTATTTAGGTGGTCAAACGAGTGAAATGGCGTGAACGGGACATTTTTAGGCCAAATCGGTGTGCTATAGCCTAGGGTTTCGGGGGTGGACATGGGTTCTGGGGGTGCTGTGGGCCGAACATCGACCAGTGTGGTCCGTTTATTTTTTGCGTCTATTTGGGTGGTCAAATGGGCAAAACGGTGCGAACAGGGCATTTTAAAGCCAAATCGGTGTGCTATAGCCCACGGTTTTGGGGGAGGGCCTAGGGTCCGAGGGTGCCGTGGGCCAAAAATTAATCGGGGCATGTCGGGGAGGTTGGCGATTGTCCCAATATTGTCTGTTTATTTATTCGAGGTCATTTGGGTCGCAAATGGGCAAAATGGTGCGAACGGGGCATTTTTGGGTCAAAATCAGTGCGCTATAGCCCACTATTTTAAGGATCGGCCTGGTGTTCGGGGTTGCCGTGATCCAAAAATTGTCTGACGCGTGCCAAGAAGGTTGGGGATCATCTTAGCGTGGTCCGTTTATTTATTCGAGACTATTTGGGTGGTCAAACGGGCGAAACGGCGGGAACAAGGTTGTTTTCGAGACAAATCGATGTGCTATTGCCATAGTTTCGGTGGTGGGCCAGGGGTCCGGGGGTGCCATGGGCTGTAATTCGACCTGGGCGTGCCATAGAGGTTGGGGATCATCCCAATGTGGTTCGTTTATTTATTCTAGGCTATTTGGGTGGTTAAACGGGCAAAACAGCGCAAATGAGGTATTTTTTGGCTAAATCAATGTGCTATAGCCAACGGTTTTGGGGGTGGGCCTGGGGTCCAGGGGTGCCGTGTGCCGAAAATCGGTCGGGCCATGCCGGGGAGGTAGGGGATCGTCCTAGTGTGGTTCATTTATTTATTCAAGGCCATTTAGGTTGTCAACGGACGAAACGGCATGAACGGGGCGTTTTAAAGCCAAATCGATGTGCCGTAACCCATAGTTTTAGGGGTGGGTCCGGGGTTCGAGCATGCCCTGCACAGAAAATCGACCGGGACATTCCAAGGAGGTTGGGGATCATCCCAGTGTGGTCCATTTATTTATTCGAGGCTATTTGGGTGGTCAAACTGGAGAAACAGTGCGATTGGGGCATTTTTGGGCCAAATCGGTGTGCTATAGCCCACGGTTTCTGGGAGGACCCGAGGTTCTGGGGTGCTGTGGGCCAAAAATCAATTGGGGCATGCCAGCGAGGTTGAGGATCGTCCCAGTGTGGTTCGTTTATTTATTTAAGACGGGTGGTCAAACGGGCAAAATGGTGCTAACGGGGCATTTTGGGCCAAATTGGTGTGTTATAGCCCACGATTTTGGGGGTGGGCCCGGGGACAGGGGTGCCGTGGCGTAAAAATCAACCAGGGTATGTCAGGGAGGTTGGGGATCATCCTAGTGTGGTCTGTTTATTTAGTTGAGTCAATTTGGGTGGTTAAACGGGCGAAACACGAACAGGGCATTTTCGGGCTAAATTGGTGTGCTATAGCCACGATTTTAGGGGCGGGCCCGAGGTCCAGGGGTGTTTTGGGTCAAAAATTAATCGGGGCGTGCCAGGGAGGTTAGGGAACGTCCCAGTGTGGCTCCTTTATTTATTCGAGGCAATTTGTGTGGTCAAACAAGCAAAACAACGCGAATGGGGCATTTTCGGGCAAAATCAGTGTGCTATAGCCCACATTTTTGGGGGTGGGCCTGGGGTTCGAGGATGCTGTTGGCAAAAAATTGATCGAGGCATGCCAGGAAGGTTGGGGATCATCCTAGTGTCGTCCGTTTATTTATTTTAGGTCATTTGGGTGGTCAAATGGGCGAAGCGGCATGAACGGGACATTTTCGAGCTAAATCGATGTGCTATAGCCCACAGTTTTGGGTTTGGACCCGTGGTTTGGGGGTGCCGTGGGCCAAAAATCGATCGGGCATGCCAGGAAGGTTGGGGATCATCCCAGTGTGGTCCATTTATTTATTCGAGGCTATTAGGGTGGTCAAATAGGTAAAACAGAGTGAACGGGGCATTTTTAGGCCAAATCGGTGTGTTATAGCCCACAGTTTCATGGGTGGGCTCGGGATTCGGGGTTTTCATGGGCTAAAAATCGACCAGGGCATGCCAGAAAAGTTAGGGATCGTCCCACTGTGGTCCGTTTATTTATTCGAGGCCATTTGGGTGGTTAAACTGGCAAAACGGCCGGAATGATGCATTGTCGAGCCAAATCGGTCTGCTAGAGCCAACTGTTTTGGGGGTGAGCCTGAGGTCCAGGGTGCCGTGGTCCAAAAATTGACTAGGTCATGCCAGGCAGGTTAGGGATCGTCCTAGTGTGGTCCGTTTATTTGTTCGTCGCAATTTGGGTAGTCAAACAGGCAAAACGATGCGAATGAGGTATTTTTAGGCGAAATCGGTGTGCTATAGCCCACAATTTTGGGGGTGGGCTCGGGGTTCGGGGGTGCTGTAGGCCAAAAATCGATCGGGGCATGCCAGAGAGGTTGGGGATCATCCTAGTGTGGTTCGTTTATTTATTCGAGGCCATTTGTGTGGTTAAACGGGCAAAGCGGCACGAACGAGGCATTTTCATGCTTAATCGGTGTGCTATAGCCCACGGTTTTGAGGGTGGGCTCGGGATTCGGAGGTACCATGGGCGAAAAATCGACCGGGGCATGCTTGGGAGGTTGGGGATCGTCCCAATGTGGTCCGTTTATTTATTCGAGGCCATTTGGGTGGTCAAACGGACGAAACGATGCGAATGGGCATTTTTGGGACAAATTAGTGTGCTTTAGCCCACGATTTTGGGGGTGGGCCCAGGGTTCGGGGGTGCCGTGGGCCAAAAATTGACCAGGACGTGTCAGGGAGGTTAGGGATTATCTCAGTGTGGTCTGTTTATTTATTTGAGCTATTTGGGGGGTTAAACAGGAAAAATGGCGCGAATTAGGCATTTTCGAGCCAAATTAGTGTGCAATAGCCCACAATTTCAGGGGTGGGCTCGGGGTCTTGGGGTGCTGTGGGCCAAAAATTGACCAGAGCGTGCCAGGGGGTTGAGGATCATCCCAATATGATCCATTTATATATTCGAGGCCATTTGGGTGGTCAAATGGGCAAAACAGAGTGAACGGGGCATTTTAAGGCTAAATTGGTGTGCTATAGCCCACGATTTCGGGGGTGGACCCCGGGATCGGAGTACCTTGGGCAAAAAATCGATCGGGGCATGCCAGGGAGTATGGGGATCATCCCACTTTAGTCCATTTATTTATTCCAGGCCATTTGGATGGATAAACGGGCGAAACAGGACGAACGGGGCATGCTCGGGCTAAATTGGTGAGTTATAGCCCATGGTTTTGGGGGTGGGCCCGGGGTCCTGGGGTGTCGTGGACTGAAAATCGATCGGGGCATGCCAAGAAGGTTGGGGACCTTCCCAGTGTGGTCCTTTTATTTATTTGAGGCAATTTGGGTGGTAAAATGGGTGAAACGGCGCGAACGGGGCATTCTCGAGCCAAAATCTGTGTGCTATAGCCCACGGTTTTGGGGGTGGGCCTAGGGTCTGGGGGTGCAATGTTCCGAAAATCAACTGGGGCGTGCCAGCAAGCTTGGGAATCATTCCAGTGTGGTTTGTTTATTTATTCGAGGCCATTTAGGTGGTCAAACGAACGAAACGGCGCGAACGGGGAATGTTTGGGCAAAATCGGTGTGTTATAGTCCATGATTTTGGGGTGAGCCTGGGGTCTGGGGGTGTCGTGGGACTTAAATAGATCGGGTCATGCCAGCGGGTTGGGGATCATCCCAATGTGGTCCGTTAATTTTTTTGAGGCCATTTGGATGGTCAAACGGGCGAAACGGCGCGAACGGGTCATTTTTGGGCCAAATTGGTGTGCTATAGCCCATGGTATTGGGGATCGGCCCGGGGTCCTGGGGTGATGTTAGCCCAAAATTGAACGAGGTTTGCCAGGTAAGTTGGGGATCATCCCAATGTGGTCCGTTTATTTATTAGAGGCCATTTCGGTGGTCAAACTAGCAAAACAGTGGGAACGAGGCATTTTTGGGCCAAATTGGTGTGTTATAGCCCACGGTTTTGGGATTGGGCCCGGGGATAGGGGTGCCGTGGCGCAAAAATCAATCGGGGTATGTCAGGGAAGTTGGTGATCATCCCAGTGTGGTTCGTTTATTTATTTGAGTCAATTTGGGTGGTTAAACGGGCGAAACGGCACGAACAGGTCATTTTCAAGTTAAATTGGTGTGCTATAGCCACGGTTTTAGGGGTGGGCCCGGGGTTCGGGGGTGTTGTGGGTTGAAAATTAACCGAGGCGTTCCAGGGAGGTTGGGGAGCGTCCCAGTGTGGTCCCTTTATTTATTCGAGGCCATTTGTGTGGTCAAATAGGCAAAACTGCGTGAACGGGGTATTTTCGGGCCAAATCAGTGTGCTATAGCCCACATTTTTGGGGGGGGGGCCCGTGTTTCGAGGATGCCATCGGCAAAAAATTGATCGAGGCATGCCAGGAAGGTTGGATATCATCCCAGTGTCGTCTGTTTATTTATTCTAGGCTATTTGTGTGGTCAAATGGGCGAAACGGCATGAATGGGGCATTTTCGGGCTAAATCGATGTGCTATAGCCCACAGTTTTGGGTTTGGACCCATGGTTTGGGGGTGCCGTGGGCCAAAAATCGACCGGGCATGCCAGGAAGGTAGGGGATCATCCCAGTGTGGTCCATTTATTTATTCGAGGCTATTAGGGTGGTCAAATAGGTAAAACAGAGCGAACGGGGCATTTTTGGGCCAAATCGGTGTGCTATAGCCCACGGTTTCATGGATGGGCCTGGGATTTGGGGTTTCTGTGGGCTAAAAATCAACCTGGCGGGCATGCCAGGAAAGTTAGGGATTGTCCCACTGTGGTCCATTTATTTATTCGAGGCCATTTGGGTGGTTAAACTGGCAAAACGGCCTGAATGGCGCATTATCGAGCCAAATCGGTCTTCTATAGCCAACTGCTTCGGGGGTGAGCCCGAGGTCCAGGGGTGCCATGGTCCAAAAATTGACTAGGGCATGCCAGACAGGTTGGGGATCGTCTTAGTGTGGTCCGTTTATTTGTTCGTCGCAATTTGGGTAGTAATTTGGGTAGTCAAACAGGAAAAACGATGCGAATAGGGTATTTTTAGGCTAAATCGGTGTGCTATAGCCCACGATTTTGGGGGTGGGCTCGGGGTTCGGGGGTGCTGTAGGCCAAAAATTGACTGGGGCGTGCCAGAGAGGTTCGGGATCATCCTAGTATTGTTCGTTTATTTATTCGAGGCCATTTGTGTGGTTAAACAGGCAAAATGGCACGAACGAGGCATTTTCATTCTTAATCGGTGTGCTATAGCCCACTATTTTGAGGGTGGGCTCCGGGTTCGGGGGTGCCATGGGCCGAAAATCGACCGGGGCATACTTGGGAGGTTAGGGATCATCCCAATGTGGTCTGTTTATTTATTATAGGCCATTTGGGTGGTCAAACGGATGAAACGATACGAATGGGCATTTTTGGGTCAAATTGGTGTGCTCTAACCCATGATTTTGGGGGTGGGCCCAGGGTTCGGGAGTACCGTAGGCCAAAAATTGACGAGGACGTATCAGGGAGGTTAGGGATTATCCCAGTGTGGTAAATCGGGCAAAATGACGTGAATGGAGCATTTTCTGGCAAAATCGATGTTCTATAGCCCACGGTTTTGGGGTTTGGCCTAGGTTTCGGAGGTGCTGTGGGCCAAAAATTGATTGGGGCATGCCAGGAAGGTTGAGGATCATCTCAATGTGGTCCTTTTATTTATTCTATGCTATTTGCGTGGTTAAACGGGCGAAACAGCGTGAACTATGCATTTTTGAGCTAAATTGGTGTGCTATAGCCCATGGTTTTGGGGGTGGGCCCAGGGTACGGGGGTGTTGTGGGCCGAAAATCGATCAGGGCATCTGCCAGGGAGGTTAGGGATCATCCCAGTGTGGTCCGTTTATTTATTCGAGGCCATTAGGGTGGTCAAACGGGCAAAATTGCATGAACGGGCGTTTTTAGGCCAAATTGGTGTGCTATAGCCCACGATTTTAGGTGTGGGCCTATGGTCTGGGGTGCCGCGGGCCAAAAATTGATCGGGGCATGCCGAGGAGGTTGGTAATTTTCCTAGTGTGATTCGTTTATTTATTCGAGGCCATTAAGGTGGTCAAACGGGCAAAACGACGTGAATGGGGGCATTTTTGAGCCAAATCGGTGTGCTATAGCCTACTATTTTGGGGGTGGGCTCGGGGTCCGAGCGTGTCGTAGGTCAAAAATCAACCAGGGCGAGCCTGGGAGGTTGGAGATTATTCTTGTGTGGTCCGTTTATTTATTCGAGGCTATTTGGATTGCTAAACGGGCAAAACGATGCGAACAAGGCATTTTTGAGCTAAATTGATGTGCTATAGCCCCGGGTTTTGGGGCTAGGCTCGGGCTCCAGGGGCGCCGTGGGCCAAAAATTAACTGGGGCATTCCAGGGAAGTAGGAGATCATCCCTATGTGGTTTGTTTATTTATTCGAGGCTATTTGGGTGGTTAAACAGGCAAAATGGCGTTAATGGGGCATTTTCAAGCCAAATTGATGTGCTATAGCCCACGGTTTTGGGGGACCGTTGGCTGAAAATCCATCGGGGCATGCCAGGGAGGTTAGGGATCATCTCAGTGTGGTCCATTTATTTATTCAAGGCCATTTGGTTGATCAAACGGGCAAAACAACACGAATGGGATATCTTCGGGTCCAATCGACGTGCTATAGCCTATGATTTAAGGGGTGGGACCAGGGTCTGGGAGTGCCGTGGGCCAAAAATTAAGCGGGGCATGCCAGGGAGGTTAGGGGTCGTCCCATTGTGGTTCGTATATTTATTCGAGGCCATTTGGGTAGTCAAACGGGAAAAACAATGCGAACGGGGCATTTATGGGCTAAATTAGTATGCTATAGCCCACGATTTTGAAGGTGGGCCCATGGTCCAGGGGTGCTGTGGGCTGAAAATCAATTAGGGCATGCCAGGGAGGTTGGGGATTGTCCCATTGTGGGTTGTTTATTCATTCAAGGCTATTGGGTGGTCAAACGGGTGAAGCGGCGTGAACGGGGTATTTTTGGGCTAAATTAATGCACTATAGCCCACAATTTCTGTGAAGGACCCGGGTTCTGGGGTTTCTGTGGGCCGAAAATCGATCGGGGAATGCCAGGGAGATTGAGGATCCTCCAAGTGTGGTCCATTTATTTATTCGAGACCATTTGGGTGGTGAAACGGGCGAAACGGCAAAAACAGGGCATTTTCGGGACAAATCGGTATGCTATAGCCGACAGTTTTGTAGGTGGGCCCGATGTAAAGGGGTGCCATGGGCTAAAACTCTATTGGAGCATGCCAGGGAGGTTGGACATCGTCCCATTATGGTCCATTTATTTATTTGAGGCCATTTAAGTAGTTAAACAGGCGTAACAGCTCGAACGGGGGCATTTTTGGCTAAATCAATGTACTATAGCCCATAATTTGGGGGGTGGGCCTGAGGTTCGAGGGTACTGTGGGTCAAAAATCGATTGAGGCATGCCAGGGAGGTTGGGAATCATCCCAGTGTGGCCCGTTTATTTTTTGAATGCCATTTTGGTGGTCAAACTGGCGAAACGGCACGAAAAGTACATTTTTGAGCCAAATCGGTGTGCGAAAGCCCACGGTTTTGGGGGTGGGCCTGAGGTCCGGAGGTACTGAGGGCCGACAAGCGACCGGGGCATTGAAAGGAGGTTGGGGATCATCCCAGTGTGGTTCATTTATTTATTCGAGGCCATTTGTATGGTCAAATGGGTGAAACGGCACGAACGGTACATTATTGGGTAAATCGGTGTGCTAAAGCCCACAGGTTTGGGGGTGGGCCCGGGGTTCGGGGGTACCATAGGTAGAGAATTGAGTTAGGTATGCAAGGAGGTTGGGGATCATCTCAGTATGGTCTGTTTATTTATTCGAGGCCATTTGGATGGTCAAACGGGCGAATCGACGAGAACGGGGCATTTTAAGGCCAAATTAGTGTGTTATAGCCCAATGTTTTAGGTGTGGGCCCAGGGCTTGGCGGTGCTGTGGGACAAAAATTAATCGAGGCATGCTAGGTATGTTGGAGATCATCACAATGTGGTCCATTTATTTATTTGAGGCCATTTGTGTGGTCAAACGGGCAAAACAGAGCGAACGGGACATTTTCGGGCCAAATCGGTGTGCTATAGCCCACAGTTTCAATGGTGTGCCCGGGTTCCAGGAGTACCGTGGGCTGAAAATGGATTGGGGCATATCAGGGAGTTTGGGGATCATCCCAGTGCGGTCCTATTATTTATTCGAGGCTATTTGGGTGGTCAAACGGACGAAACAGCTCGAACCGGGCATTTTCTGGCCATATCAGTGTGCTATAGCCCACGTTTTCGACATTAGTCCCGGCGTCCGGTGGTGCCGTGGGTCGAATAGCGACCAGGGAGGTTGGGGATCATCTAAATATGGTCCATTTATTTATTCAAGGCTATTTGGGTGGTCAAACGGGCGAAATGCCATGAACGGGGCATTTTTGGGCCAAATCGGTGTGCTATATAGCCTAGGGTTTCGGGAGTGGTACGGGGTCTGGGGTTGCCGTGGGCCGAATATCGATCGAGGCATGCTAGGGAGGTTGGAGATCTTCCTAGTGTGGTCCGTTTATTTATTCGAGGTTATCTGGGTGGTCAAACGGGCGAAACAGCGCGAACATGACATTTTTGAGCCCAATCGGTATGCTATAGCCCTCGATTTTAGGGGAGTGCCCAGGATCCGAGGGTAACGTGGGCTAAAAATTAATTGGAGCGTGCCAGGGAGGTTGGCGATCATCTCGTTATTGTCTGTTTATTTATTCGAGGCCATTTGAGTGGTCAAACAGGCGAAATAGCGTGAACGGGGTATTTTTAGGCCAAATTGGTGTGCTATAGCCCACGGTTTTAAGGGTTGGCCTAGGGATCGGGGTTGTCGTGATTCAAAAATTGATTGATGCATGCCAGGAAGGTTAGGGATCGTCCTAGTGTGGTCCGTTTTTTTATTCGAGACCATTTGGGTGGTCAAACGGGTGGAACAGCGCGAATGAGGCTATTTTCGAGACAAATTGATATGCTATTGCACTTGGTTTTGGGGGTGGGCCAGGGGTCCGAGGGTGCTGTGAGCCGTAAATCAACCTGGGCATACTAGGGAGGTTGGGAATCATCCCAGTGTGGTCCGTTTATTTATTCGAGGCTATTTGGGTAGTTAAATGGGCAAAACGATGCGAACGACCGGGGGTACAGTGTGTAAAAAATCTACCCGGGCATGTCAGGGAGGTAGGGGATCGTCCTAGTGTGGTCCATTTATTTATTCAAGTCCATTTAAGTTGTCAAACGGGCGAAACGGCATGAATGGGGCATTTTGGAGACAAATCGGTATGCTATAATAGCCCACGGTTTTGGGGGTGGGCCCGAGGTCTAGGTATGTCTTTGGCCAAAAATCGACCAGGGCATGCCAAGGAGGTTGGGGATCATCCCAGTGTGGTCTGTTTATTTATTCGAGGCTATTTGTGTGGTTAAACAGGCAAAACGGCACGATTTGGGCATTTTCGGGCCAAATCAGTGTGCTATAGCCCACGGTTTCTAGGAGGACCTGGGGTTCGGGGGTGCTGTGGGCCAAAAATCAATTAGGACATGCCAGGGAGGTTGAGGATCATCCCAGTGTGGTCTGTTTATTTATTTAAGGCGGGTGGTCAAACTGGCAAAACGGTGCGAACGGGGCATTTTCAGGCCAAATCGGTGTGTTATATCCTACAATTTTGGGGGTAGGCCTAGGGTATAGGGGTGTCGTAGGGCAAAAATAAACCGGGGCATGTCAGGGAAGTTGGGGATCATCCTAGTGTAGTTCGTTTATTTATTTGTGTCCATTTGGGTGGTTAAACGGGCAAAACAGTGTAAACGGGGCATTTTTGATATAAATTGGTGTGCTATTGCCACGGTTTCAGGGGTGGACTCGGGGTCCAGGGTTGCTGTGGGTCAAAAATTAATCGGGGCATGCTAGGGAGGTTGGGGAACGACCTAGTTTGGTCTCTTTATTTATTCGAGGCCATTTGTGTGGTCAAACAGAGAAAACGACGTGAATGAGGCATTTTTGGGCCAAATCGATTTGTTATAGCCCACGTTTTTGGGGGTGGGCTCGGAGTTAGATGATGCTGTTGGAAAAAAATTAATCGAGGCATTCCAAGAAGGTTGGGTATCATCCCAGTATGGTCCGTTTATTTATTTGAGCCCATTTGGGTGGTCAAACGGGCGAAACGACATGAATGGGGCATTTGAAGCCAAATTGCTGTGCTATAGCCCACGATTTTGGGTTTGGAACCATGGTTCAGGGGTGCCGTGGGGCAAAAATTGACCGGGCATACCTGGAAGGTTTGGGATCATCCCAGTGTGGTCCATTTATTTATTCGAGGCTATTAGGGTGGTCAAATAGGTAAAACGGCGCAAACGTGATATTTTTGGGCCAAATCAGTGTGCTATAGCCCATGGTTTTGGGTGTGGGCTTGGGATTCGGGGTTACCATAGGTAAAAAATCGACCAGGGCATACCATGAAAGCTAGGGATCGTCCTACTATGGTCCGTTTATTTATTCAAGGCCATTTAGGTGGTTAAACTGGCAAAATGATCTGAACAGGTCATTTTCGAGCTAAATCGGTGTGCTATAGCTGACTGTTTTGGGGTGAGCTCGAGGTACGGGGGTGCCGGGGGCTAAAAATTGACTAGGGCATGCCAGGGAGGTTGGGGATCATTCTAGTGTGGTCCGTTTATTTATTCGATGCCATTTGGGTAGTCAAACAGGCAAAACGGCGCGAATGGGGTATTTTTGAGCTAAAACGGTGTGCTTTAGCCCACAGTTTTGGGGGTGGGCTGGGGGTTCAGGGGTGCTGTAGGCCAAAACTCGATCGGGGCGTGGTAGAGGGGTTAGGGATCATCCTACTATGGTTCATTTGTTTATTCGAGGTAATTTGTGTGGTCAAAAAGGTAAAATGGCACGAATGAGGCATTTTTGTGCTTAATCGGTGTGCTTTAGCCCACAGTTTTTAAGGGTGGGCCTGGGGTTCGAAGGTGACATGGGTCGAAAATTGATCGGGGCATGCCAGGGAGGTTGGGGATCGTCCCAATGTGGTCCGTTTATTTATTCGAGTCCATTTGGTTTGTCAAATGGATGAAACAATGTGAATGGGCATTTTAGGGCTAAATCGGTGTGCTCTAGCCCACGGTTTCGGGGGTGGGCCCTGAGTTCAGGGTGCTGTTGGCCAAAAATTGATCAGGGCATGACAGGGAGGTTGAGGATCATCCCAGTATGGTCCTTTTATATATTCAAAGCTATTTGGGTTGTCAAACGAGCAAAACAGAGTGAACAGGACACTTTAAGGCTAAAACGGTGTGCTATAGCCCACGATTTAGGGGTAGGACCCGGGTTCGGGGTGCTGTGGGATAAAAATTGATCGGGGTATTTTTGAGCTAAATTGATGTGCAATAGCCCATGATTTTGGGGGTGGGCTTGGGGTCCGGGGGTGTAGTGGACCTAGAATAGATCGGGGCATGCCAGGGACGTGGGGATCGTCCCCGTATGGTTCGTTTATTTATTCAAGGCCATTTGGGTGGTCAAATAGGCGAAACAGCGCAAATGGGGCATTTTCTGGTTAAATTAGTGTGTTATAGTCCTCTGTTTAGGGATGGGCTCGTGTTCTGGGGGTGTCATGGGCTAAAAATCGACCGGTGAATACCAGGAAGTTTGGGGATCGTCCCAATGTGGTCCGTTTATTTTTTCCTGGCCATTTGGATGGTCAAACGGGCCAAACGGTGCGAATGAAGCATTTTCGGGCCATATAGGTGTAATATAGCGGATGGTTTCGAGGGTAGGCCTGGGGTCCAGGGGTGTCGTGGGCCAAAAATAAACTAAGGAATGCAAGGGAGTTTGGGGATCGTCCCAGTGTGGTCTATTTATTTATTCGAGGTTATTTGGGTGGTCAAAGGGGTGAAATGGCTCAAACGAGGCATTTTCAGGCCGAATCAGAGAGCTACAACCTATGATTTTGGGGGTGGGCCTGGGGTTCAGGGCTGTCGTTGGACTAAAATTGATCGGGGCATGCCAGGGAGGTTGGGGATTGTCTCAGTGTGGTCCGTTTATTTATTCGAGGCCATTTGTGTAGTCAGACGTGCAAAACAGTGTGAATGAGGCGATTTCAGGCTAAATCTGTATGCTATAGCCCACGGTTTCGTAGGTGGGCTCGGGGTCTGGAGTGCCATTGGCTAAAAATAGACTGAGGCGTGCTTGAGGTTAGGGATCATCCCAGTATGGTCAGTTTATTTATTCGAGGTCATTTGGGTGGTCAAACGGGTAAAATAGTGTGAATGAGGTATTTTTAGGCTAAATCGATGCGCTATAGCCCGCATTTTTAGGGGTAGGCCCAGTGTACGAGGATAGTACAGGCCGAAAATCGACTGAGGCGTGCCAAGGAGGTTGGGGATCATCCCAGTGTGGTCCATTTATTTATTTGAGGCAATTTGAGTGGTTAAACGGGCGAAACAACGTGAACGGAGCATTTTTGAGCCAAATCGGTGTGTTATAGCCCTTGATTTTGGGGGTGGGCCTGAGGTCTGAGGGTTTCGTGGCCCGAAAATCGATGAGGGCATGCCAGGGAGGTTGGGGATCGTCCCTGTATGGTCCGTTTATTTATTCGAGGCCATTTTGGTTGCCAGTAGAGAGAAAATACGCGAACGAGGCATTTTCGAGCTAAATCAATGTGCAAAAGCCCATGGTTTTGGGGGTGGGCTTGGGGTCAAGGGTTTCCATGGACCTAGAATAGATCGGGGCATGCCAGGGACGCTGGGGATTGTCCCAGTGTGGTCCGTTTATTTATTCTAGGCTATTTGGGCAAAGCGGCACGAATGGGGCATTTTCGTACAAAATCAGCGTGCTATAACCCACAGTTTTAGGGGTGGGCCTGGGGTCCAGGGTTGTCGTGGGCTATAAATCAACCGGGGCTTGCCAGGGGGGTTGAGGATCGTTCCAGTGTGGTCCGTTTATTTATTCAAGGCTATTTGGGTGGTCAAACGGGCGAAACGGCATGAACAGGACATTTTTATGCCAAATCGATCTGTTATAGCCCACTTTTTCAGGGGTGGGCTCGGGGTACAGGGGTGCTGTGGGCCAAAAATCAATCGGTGCGTGCAAGGGAGGTTGGGGATTGTCCCAATGTGGTTTTTTTATTTATTAGAGTCCATTTGGGTAGTCTGACGGGCCAAATAGCGCGAACAGGGTATTTTTGGGCCAAATTGGTGTGCCATAGCCCACGATTTTAGGGGTGGGCCCAGGATACAGGGATGTCGTGGGTCGAAAATTGATCGGGGCATGCCAGGGAGGTTAGGGATCATCCCATTGTGGTCTTTTTATTTATTCGAGGCTATTTAGGTGGTCAAACATGCGTAACGGCATGGACGGGGCATTTTTGGGCCAAATCAGTGTTCTATAGACCATGGTTTCAGGGGTGGGCCGGGGGTGCCGTGGGCCAAAAATCGATCGAGGCATGCCAGGGAGGTTTAGGATCATCCTAGTGTGGTCTGTTTATTTATTCTAGGCCATTTGGCTAGTCAAATATGCAAAGTGGTGCAAACGGGGCATTTTTTGGCTAAATCGGTGTGCTAATATTGCCCACGATTTCTGGCGTGGGCTTGGGGTCCCGATGTGCCGTGGGTCAAAAATTGATCGGGGCATGCCAGAGAGGTTGGGGATTGTCCCAGTATGGTCCGTTTATTTATTCAATGTCATTTTGGTGGTCAAACGGGTGAAACGGCGCAAACGGAGTATTTTAGGGCTAAATTGATGTGCTACAACCCATGATTTTGGGGGTGGACTCGAGGTTTGAGGTTGCCATGGTCGAAAATTTAACAGAGACGTGCCAAGGAGTATGGGGATCATCCTAGTGTGGTCCATTTATTCATTTGAGGCCATTTGGGTGGTCAAAAGGGTGAAACGACGCTAACAGGACATTTTCGAGCTAAATCGGTCTGCTATAGCCAGGGGTTTTAGGGCTGGGCCCAGGGTTCGGGGGCCCGTTGGATGCAAATTGATTGGGGAATGCCTGGGAGGTTGGGCATCATCCCAGTATGCTCCATTTATTTATTCGAGGCCATTTGGGTGGTCAAACGGGCGAAATGGCGCTAACGGGGCATTCTCAAGCAAAATTGGTGTGCTATAGCCCACTGTTTTGGGGGTGGGCCCTGTGTTCGGGCATGCTGTGGGAGGTTGGGGATCATCCCTGTGTGGTCTGTTTATTTTTTTGAGGATATTTGGGTGGTCAAACGGGCGAAACGGCACGAACGGGGCATTTTTGAGCTAAATCGGTGTGCTATAGCTAATGGTTTTTGGGGTGGGTTTGGGGTTTAGGGGTGCTGTTGGCTGAAAATCAAACTGGGTATGCTAGGGAGGTTGGGGATCATCCCAAAGTAGTCCGTTTATTTATTCGAGACCATTTGTGTGGTCAAACTAACGAAGCTGCGCAAACGGGATATTTTTGGGCCAAATCGATGTGCTATAGCCCACGATTTTTGGGATGGGCCCAGGGTTCAGGGGTGTCGTGGGCTGAAAATTGACGGGGGCATGCCAAGAGGGTTGAGGATCATCTAAGTTTGGTCTGTTTATTTATTCAAGGCCATTTGAGTGGTCAAACAGGCCAAATGGCATAAACGGGGCATTTTTGGGCCAGATCGGTGTGCTATAGCCTACTGTTTCAGGGGTGGGCCCAGGGTCGGGGGTGTCCTGGGCTAAAAATCAATCGAGGCGTGCTAGGGAGGTTGGGGATCATCCCAGCGTGGTCCGTTTATTTATTTGAGGCTATTTTGGGTGGTCAAACGGGCACAACAGTGCGAACGTGGTATTTTCGAGCCAAATCGGTGTGCTATAGCCCATGGTTTTGGGGTTGGGCCTAGGGTACGGGGGTGCCGTGGGCCAAAAATCATCTAGGGTGTGCCAGGGAGGTTGGGGATCATCCCAATATGGTCTATTTATTTATTCGATGCTATTTGGGTGGTCAAACGGATGAAACAGTGCAAACGGGGGATTTTCGGGCTAAATCGATGTGCTATAGCCTGCAGTTTAGGGGTGGGCCTGGGGTCCGAAGGTGACGTAGGTAGAAAATTTACCGGGGTGTGCCAGGGAGGTTGGAAAATCATTTCAGGATAGTCTGTTTATTTATTCGAGGACATTTGTGTGGTTAAACGGGCAAAACGGCATGAACGGGGCATTTTTGGGCAAAATCAGTGTGCAATAGCCCACGTTTTAGGGGGTGGGCTTGGGGTTCGAGGATGCCGTCGGCCAAAAATCGATCGACGCATGCCAGAAAGGTTGGGGATCATTCCAGTGTGGTTCTTTAATTTATTAGAGGCCATTTGGGTGGTCAAACGGGCAAAACGGCATGAATGGGGTATTTTTGGGCCAAATCGGTTGCTATAGCCTACGGTTTTGGGGGTGGGCCCGGGGTTCAGGTGTGCCGTGGAATGAAAATCGACCGTGCCATGCCAGAGAGGTATGGGATCATCCTAGTGTGGTCCGTTTATTTATTTGAGGCCATTTAGGTGGTCAAACGACTGAAATAGCACAAATAAGGTATTTTCGGGCCAAATCACTGTGCTATAGCCTACAGTTTCGGTGATGGCCTTGGGGTTCAATGTGCTGTGGGTCGAAAATCGACCGAGACATGCCAGGGATGTTGTGGATCATCTTAGTATAGTTTATTTATTTATTCGAGGCCATTTGGGTGGTCAAACAGGTGGAACAACGTGAATAGGGCATATTTGGGAAGTATCGGTGTGCTATAGCCCATGGTTTTGGGGGTGGGCTTGGGATCCGGTGGTATCGTGGGTCAAAAATTGACCGAGGTGTGCTAGGGAAGTTGGGGATCATACCAGTGTGGTCCGTTTATTTATTTGAGGCCATTTGGGTGGTCAAACAGGCAAAATGGCATAAATGGGGCATTTTCGGGCCAAATCGATGTCCTAAAACTCACGATTTGGGGGTGGGCCTGGGGTCCGAGGGTACCGTGGGCCGAAAATATATTGGGCCAATCCAGGGACGTTGTGGATTATCTCAGTATGGTCCGTTTATTTATTTGAGGTTGTTTGGGTGATCAAACAGGCAAAATAGCGTGAACGGGGTATTTTTAGGCCAAATCGATGTGCTATAGCCCACGATTTTGGGGGTGGGCCCTGGGTTCAGCGGTGTCGTGGGCTAAAAATCAACTAGGGCAAGCCAGGGAGGTTGGGGATCGACCCAATGTGGTCTGTTTATTTATTTGAGGCCATTTAAGTGGTCAAACGGGCGAAACAACACAAATAAGGCATTTTCAAGCTAAATCAATGTGCTATAACCCACGGTTTTAGAGGTGGGCTAGGGTTCAAGTATACCGTGGGTTGAAAATTGATCGGGGCATGCCAGGGAGGTTAGGGATCATCCTAGTATGTTCTGTTTATTTTTTTGAGGCCGTTTGGGTAGTCAAACGGGTAGAACAGCGTGAATGGGGCATTTTTGGGAAGTATCGGTGCGCTATAGCCCACAGTTTTGGGGGTGGGCTTGGTGTCCGGTGGTGCTGTGGGCTAAACATCGACCAGGGCGTGCTAGGGAGGTTAGGGATCGTACCGGTGTGGTCTGTTTCTTTATTCGTGGCCATTTGGGTGGTCAAACAGGCGAAATGGCATGAACGGGGTATTTTTGAGCCAAATCGGTGTCCTAAAGCCCCCGGTTTGGGGCTAGTCCTGTGGTCCGGGGGACCGTGGGAGAAAAATTGATCGGGGCGTACCAGTTAGGTCGTGGTTCATCCCAGTATGGATTATTTATTTATTTGAGGCTATTTGGGTGATCAAACGGGCAAAACGGCGTGAACGGGGTATTATCGAGCCAAATCGGTGTGCTATAGCCCACAGTTTTGGGGGTGGGCCCAGGGTCCGGGGGTGTTGTGGGCTAAAAATTGACTGGGGCTATCCATAGAGGTTGGGGATCGTCCCAGTGTGGTCCTTTTATTTATTTGAGGCCATTTGGGTGGTCAAACGGATGAAATTGCACGAATGGAGCATTTTTGGGATAAATCTATGGGCTATAGCGCACGATTTCGGGGGTGGGGCTGGTGTCTAGGGGTGCCATGGCCAAAAATCGACCGGGGCATGCCAGGAGGTTGGGGATCGTCCCTGTGTGGTCCTTTTATTTATTCGAGGCTACTTGGATCGTTAAACGGGTAAAACGGCACGAACAAGGCATTTTTGAGTTAAATTGATGTGCTATAACCCATGGTTTCGAGGGAGGGCCAGGGGTCCGAGGGTTTCGTGGGCCAAAAATTGATTGGGGCGTGTTAGGGAGATTGGCAATCATCCCAATGTGGTTCGTTTATTTATTTGAGGCTATTTGGGTGGTCAAATGGGCAAAATGGCGTGAACGAGGCATTTTTGGGCCAAATCGATGTGCTATAGCCTAGGGTTTTAAGGGTGGACTCAGGGTGCCGTGGGCCAAAAATTGATTGGGGCGTGCTAGGAAGGTTGAGGATCTCTCAGTGTGGTTCATTTATTTATTCGAGATCATTGGGTGCTCAAACATGTGAAACGACGCCAACAGGGCTTTTTTCAAGAAAATTGGTGTGCTTTAGCCCATGGTTTCAAGGTGGGCCCGGGGTCCAGGGGTGCCGTAGGTCAAAAATTGACCGAGGCAAGCCAGGGAGGTTGGGGATCAGCCCAGTGTAGTCCGTTTATTTATTCGAGGCTATTTGGGTGGTTAAATAGGCAAAACGGTGCAAACGGGGCATTTTACCCGGAGTTCGGGTGTGCCGTGGGCTGAAAATTGATCGGGGCATGCCAAGGAGGTTGGGGATCATCCTAGTATGGTCTGTTTATTTATTCGAGTCTATTTGGGTGGTCAAACGGGCGAAACAGCCTGGTCGAGGCATTTTCTTGCCAAATCGGTGTGCTATAGGTCACGATTTTATGGGAGGACCCGGGGTTCGGGGGTGCTGTGGGCTAAAAATTGATCGGGGCATGCCTAAAACATTGGGGATTGTGCCTATGTGGTATTTTTATTTATTCGTGGCCATTTGGGCGGTCACACGGGTGAAACGGCATGTACGGGGCATTTTTGGGATAAATCGGTGTGCTATAGCCCATGGTTTTTGGTTTGGACACTGGTCCGGGGGTACCGTGGACCAAAAATCAACCGGCACGTGCCAGGGTAGTTGGGGATCATCCCAGTGTGGTTGATTTATTTATTCGAGGCTATTTGGGTGGTCAAACAGGCAAAACAATACGGACGGGGAATTTTTAGGCCAAATCAATTTGCTATAGCCCTCTATTTCAGGGGTGGGCTCAGGATTCGGGACTGTCATTGGCCGAAAATTGACCAGGACGTGCCAGTAAAGATGGAGATCGTCCCACTGTGGTCCGTTTAATTTTTTGAGGCCATTTGTTTGTTAAACGGGAAAAACGGCCTGAATGGGGCATTTTCGAGCCAAATCAGTGCGCTATAGCTGACAGTTTTGGGGGTGGGCACGAGGTCTGGGGGTGCCCTAGGACGAAAATTAACTAGGGCATCCCAGGGAGTTGGGGATCATCCCAGTGTGGTCCGTTTATTTATTCGTGGCCATTTGGGTAGTCAAATGGGCAAAACAACGCGAATGGGGTATTTTTGGGCCAAATCTCTGTGATATAGCCCACGGTTATAGGGGTGGGCCTGGGGTCCGGGGGTGCCGTGGGCTGAAAATTGATCGTGGCATGCTGGGGAGGTTGGGGATATTCTCAGTGTGGTTCGTTTATTTATTCAAGGCCATTTGTGTGGTCAAATGGGAAAAACAGCATGAAAGAGGCATTTTCGAGCCAAATCGGTGTGCAATAGCCCACGGTTTCGGGGGTGGGCCTGGGATTCGGTGGTGCCGTGGGCCAAAAATTGACTGAGCATGCCAGAAAGGTTAAGGATGATCCCAGTGTGGTTCATTAATTTCTTCGAGGTCATTGTGGATAGTCAAACGGGGAAAACGACGTGAACGGGTCAGTTTTGGGATAAATCAGTGTGCTATAACCCATGCTTTCGGGGGTGGGCCTGGGGTTCGAGGGTGCCATGGGACAAAAATCAACCGGGGCATGCCAAGGAGGTTGGAGATTATTCCAGTGTAGTACGTTTAATTATTACAGGCCATTTGGGTGGTCAAACGGGCAAAACAGCACGAATGGGGCATTTTTGAGCCAAACCGGTGAGCAATATCCCATGGTTTTGGGGGTGGGCCCAGGCTTCGGGTGTGTCGTGGGCCAAAAATTGACTGGGGCATTCTAGGGAGGTTGGGGATCATTCCAGTGTGGTCTATTTATTTATTTGAGGATATTTGGATGGTCAAACGGCTGAAACGGTGCGAACGGTGCATTTTCTGGCCAAATCGATGTGCTATAACCCATGGTTTTGGGAATCGACCTGGGGTCCAGGGATGCTGTTGGCCCAAAATCGAATCGGGTATGCCAGCTAGGTTGGGGATCATCCCAATGTGGTCCGTTTATTTATTTGAGGACATTTGGGTGGTTAAACTGGCGAAATGACACAAACAGGGCATTTTTGGGCCAAATCAGTGTCTTATAGCCTAGGGTTTTGGGGGTAGGCTCGGGGTACGGGTATTTCGTGGGCCAAAAATTGACCGGGGCATGGCAGGAAGATAGGGGATCATCCCAGTGTGGTCCATTTATTTTTTCGAGGCCATTGGGTGGTCAAACGGGTAAAATGGCATGAATGGGGCATTTTTCGGCCAAATCGGTTGGCTATAGTCCACGATTTTGGGGGTGGGCCTCGGGTCCAGGGGTGTTGTGGGTCAAAAATTTATCGGGGAAACCAGGGAGGTTGGGGATCATCTCAATGTGGTCCTTTAATTTATTCGAGATCATTTGGGTAGATAAACGGGCAAAGCGGTTTGAACGAGGAATTTTTGGGCCAAATTGGTGTGCTATAGCCCACGGTTTTGGGGGTGGGCTTGGGGTTTAGGGGTGCCATAGGTTAAAAATTGATTGGGGCGTGCCAGTGAGGTTGGGGATCATCCCAGTGTTGTTTATTTATGTATTAGAGGCTATTTAGGTGGTTAAACTGGCGATACTGCTCAAACGGGGCATTTTTGAGATTATTCAGTGTACTATAGCCCGCGATTTCGAGAGTGGGCTTATTTTTCGAGGGTGCAGTGGGCCTAAAAGTGATTGGGGTATGCCAGAGAGGTTGGAAATCATCTCAGTATGATCCGTTTAATTATTTGAGGCCATTTAGGTGGTCAAACGGGTGAAACAGCGCAAATGGGGGTACCATGAGCAAAAAATTGATCGGGGCATGCCAGGAGGTGGGGATCATCCCAGTGTGGTCCATTTATTTATTCGAGGCTATTTGGGTGGTCAAACAGGAGAAACAGCACGAAGGAGGCATATTCAGGCCAAATCGATATGCTATAAACCACGGTTTCTGGGGAGGACCCAGGTTCTGGGGGTGCTATGGGCCAAAAATTATTTGGGTTTTGCCAGGGAGGTTAAAGATCATTCCAGTGTGGTCATTTTATTTATTTGAGGCCATTTGGATGGTCAAACGGGCAAAACGGTGTGAACGGAGCATTTCTAGGCCAAATCCTTGTGCATAGCCCATGTTTTTGGGGGTGGGCCCGGTGTTCGGGGGTCCTGTGGGACCAAAATCGATTGGGGCATGACATAGAGGTTGGGAATCATCCCAGTGTAGTCCGTTTATTTATTTCAGGCCATTTGGATGGTTAAATGGGCGAAACGGCACAAAATGGGGCATTTTTGGGCTAAATTGGTGTGCTATAGCCCACGGTTTTGGGGGTGCTGTGGGTCAAAATTTGATCAAGGCGTGCCAGGGAGGTTGGGAATCATCCTAGTGTGTCCTGTTTATTTATTCGAGGTCATTTGGGTGGTTAAACTAGCGAAAGGGTGCGAACGGCGAATTTTTGAGCCAAATCGGTGTGCTATAACCCACGGTTTTGAGGGTGGCCTCGGGGTTTGGGGGTTTCGGAGGCCGAAAAGCGACCAGGGCATTCCAAGGAGGTTAGGGATCATCCTAGAATGGTTGGTTTGTTTATTTGAGGCTATTTATGTGGTCAAACGAGCGAAACAGTGCAAATGGGACATTTTTGGGCTAAATTGGTGTGCTATATATCCCACGGGTTCGAGGGTAGGCCCGGTATACGGGGTGTCGTGGGCTGAAAATTGATCGGAGTATGCCCGGGAGGTTGGGGATCATCCCAGTGTGGTTCGTTTATTTATTCAAGGCCATTTGGATGGTCAAATGGGCGAATCGGCCAGAACGGGGCATTTTCAAGCCAAATCAGGGTTTTGGGGATGGGCTCGGGCTCCAGGGGTACCGTGGGCCAAAAATTAACTGGGGCATGCCAGGGCGGTTGGGGATCATCCCAGTGTGGTCCATTTATTTATTCGAGGCTATTTGGGTGGTTAAACAGGCAAAATAACGCGAATGGGGCATTGTCAAGCCAAATTGATACGCTATAGCCCACGGTTTCGGGGGTGCCGTTGGCCGAAAATCCATTGGGGGATGCCAGAGAGGTTGGGGATCATCTCGATGTAGTCCATTTATTTATTGAAGGCTATTTGGGTGGTCAAATGGGTGAAATAGTGCAAATGGCATATTTTCGGGTCCAATCGATGTGCTATGGCCCACGATTTTGGGGTTAGGATCGGGGTCCAGGAGTGCCGTGGCCCAAAAATCGAGCGGGGCATGCCAGGGAGGTTGGGGATCGTCCCAGTATGGTCCATATATTTATTCGAGACCATTTGGGTAGTCAAACGGGAAATACAGTGTGAACGGGGCATTTATGGGCCAAATTAGTGTGCTATAGCCCATGATTTTGGAGGTGGGCCCATGGTCCAGGGGTTCTAGGGGTTCTGTGGGCCAAAAATCGACCGGGGCATGCCAGGGAGATTGAGGTTTCTCCAAGTGTGTTCCGTTTATTTATTCGTGGCCATTTGGATGGTGAAACGGATGGAATGGCACAAACGGGGCATTTTCGGGACAAATCGGTATGCTATAGCCGTCGGTTTTGGGGGTGGTCCCGATGTACAAGGTTTCTGTGGGCCAAAAATCCATTGGGGCATCCTAGGGAGGTTGGGGATCATCCCAGTATGGTACATTTATTTATTTGAGGCCATTTGAGTGGTTAAACGGGAGAAACGGCTCGAACGGGGCATTTTTGGGCTAAATCGGTGTGCTAAGCCCATAGTTTTGTGGGTGGGACCGAGGTTCGGGGGTGCTGTGGGCCAAAAATCGACCGACTCATGCCAGGGAAGTTGGGGATCATCCTAGTGTGGCTCCTTTATTTATCCGAGGCTATTTGGATGGTCAAACTGGCGAAACAGCGCGAAAAGGGCATTTTTGAGCCAAATCGGTGTGCGAAAGCCCATGGTTTTAGGGGTGGGCCGAGGGTCGAGAGGTACCGGGGGCCAAAAAGTTACCCGCGCGTTCCAAGGAGGTTGAGGATCATTCCAGTATGGTTTATTTATTTATTCGAGGCCATTTGTATGGTCAAACAGGCGAAACAGCATGAACGGGACATTTTTGGGTAAATCGATGTGCTATAGCCCACAGGTTTGGGGGTGGGCCCAGGGTTTGGGGGTACCATAGGCTGAGAATTGATCGAGGTATGCCAGGAGGTTGGGGATCATCCCTGTATGGTCTGTTTATTTATTTGAGGCCATTTAGATGGTCAAACGGGCGAATGGGTAAGAACGAGGCATTTTCAATCCAAATCAGTGTGTTATGGCCCAATATTTTAGGTGTTGGCCGTGGGCTCGGCAGTGCCATGGGCAAAAAATTAACCGAGGCATGCTAGGTATGTTGGAGATCATCGCTGTGTGGTCCATTTATTTATTTGAGGCCACTTGTGTGGTCAAACGAGCAAAACAGGGCGAACGGGACATTTTTGGGCCAAATCTGTGTGCTATAGCTTACGGTTTCAAGGGTGGGCCCGGGGTTCGGGAGTACCGTGGACTGAAAATGGATTAGGGCATACCAGGGAGGACTGGGATCATCCCAGTGTGGTCCTATTATTTATTCGAGGCCATTTGGGTGGTCAAACGGGCGAAACAGCATGAACAGGGATGGGACCGGGTCAGTATGGTCTGTTTATGGTTTTGAGGCTATTTGGCTGGTCAAACAGGCAAAACAGCATGAACGGGGCATTTTTGTGCTAAATTGATGTGCTATAGCCCACGGTTCCAGGGGTGCGCTCGGGGTCTAGGGGTGCCGTTCGACAAAAATTAATCGAGGCCTGCCAGGGAGGTTAGGGATCATCCCAGTATGGTTTGTTTATTTATTCAAGGCCATTTGGGTTGTCAAATAGGTGAAACAACGCAAACGGGGCATTTTTTGGCTAAATTTGTGTACTATAGTCCACGGTTTAGGGATGGGCCCGAGGTATAGGGGTGTCGTGGGCTAAAAATCGACCGGGTCATGCCAGGGAGTTTGGGGATTGTCCCAATGTGGTCCGTTTATTTGTTCCTGGCCATTTGGATGGTGAAACGGGCCAAACGGTGTGAATGGAGCATTTTTGGGCCAAATAGGTGTCCTATAGCCCACGGTTTCGTGGGTAGGCTCGGGGTCTAGGGGTTCCATGGGCCAAAAATCGACCAAGGCGTTCCAGGGAGTTTGGGGATCGTCCTAGTGTGGTCTATTAATTTTGTCGAGGTCATTTGGGTGGTCAAAGGGGCAAAACAGCGCGAACGGGGCATTTTTGGGTTGAATCGAAGAGCTACAACCTACGATTTCGGGGGTGGGCCAGGGGTTCAGGGGTTTCGTTGAACTAAAATTAATCGGGGCATGCCATGGAGGCTGGGGATCATCCCAGTATGGTCTGTTTATTTATTCGAGGCCATTTGTGTAGTCAGATGTGCATAATAGTGTGAACGAGGCAATTTCAGGCTAAATCAGTATGGTATAACCCACGGTTTCGTAGGTGGGCTCAGGGTCTGGGGTGCCATGGGCTAAAAATAGATTGGGGCGTGCTCGGGGGTTGAGGATCGTCCCAGTATGGTCAATTTATTTATTCGAGGACATTTGGGTGGTCAAACGGGTAAAACAGTGCGAACGAGGCATTTTTGGGCTAAATCAATGAGTTATAGCCCGTGCTTTCAAGGGTAGGCCTAGTGTACGGGGGTACCACGGGCTGAAAATCGACTGAGGAATACCAGGGAGGTTGGGGATCATCCCAGTGTGGTCCGTTTATTTATTTGAGGTAATTTGAGTGGTCAAACGGGTGAAACAGCGTGAACGGGGCATTTTCGAGCCGAATCAATATGTTATGGCCCATGGTTTCGGGGGTGGGCCCAAGGTCTAAGGGTTTTGTGGCCTAAAAATTGATCGGAGCATGCCAGGGAGGTTGAGAATCATCCCAGTGTGGTCCGTTTATATATTCGAGGCCATTTGGGTGGCCAAATGAGAGAAAATGCGTGAACGGGGCATTTTCGAGCTAAATCGATGTGCAATAACCCATGGTTTTGGGGGTGGGCTTGGGTTCCGGGGGTGCCGTTGGCGAAAAATCCATCGGGGCATGCCAATGAGGTTGGGGATCATCTCAGTGTAGTCCATTTATTTATTCAAGGCCATTTGGGTGGTCAAACGGGTGAAACAACACAAATGGGATATTCTCGAGTCCAATCGACGTGCTATAGCCCACAGTTTTGGGGGGTGGGACTGGGGTCCGAGAGTGCCGTAGGCTAAAAATTGAGTGGGGCATGCCAGGGAGGTTGGGGATCATCCCAGTGTGGTCTGTCTATTTATTCGAGGCCATTTGGATTGTCAAACAGGAAAAATGATGCGAACGGGGCATTTATAGGCCAAATTTGTGTGCTATAGCCCATGATTTTGGAGGTGGGCCCATGGTCCAGTGAGGTTTGGGATCATCCCTAAGTTGTTCGTTTATTTATTCGAGGCTATTGGATGGTCAAACGGGCAAAACGAAGTGAACGGGGTATTTTCGGGGCAAATTAATGTGCTATAGCCCACAGTTTCTAGGAAGGACTCGGGTTCTGGGGGTTTTATGAGCCAAAAATCGATCGGCGCATGCTAGGGAGATTGAGGATCATCCAAGTATGGTCCGTTTATTTATCCAAGGACATTTGGGTGTTGAAACAAACAAAACAGCACAAATGGGGCATTTTTGGGACAAATCGATATGCTATAGCCGACAGTTTTGGGGGTTGGCCCGATATACAGGGGTTTCGTGGGCCAAAAATCCATTGGGGCATGCCAAGGATGGTGGGGATCTTCCCAGTGTGGTCCATTTATTTATTTAAGGCCATTTTACTGGTTAAACGGGAGAAACGGCTCGAACGGGGCATTTTTGAGCTAAATCAGTGTGCTATAGCCCACAGTTTCGGGGGTGTTGTGGGCTAAAAATTGATTGAGGCATGATAGGGAGGTTGGGATCATCCCAGTGTGGCTCGTTTATTTATTCGAGGCCATTTGGGTGGTCAAACTGGCGAAACAGCGTGAAAAAGGGCATTTTTTAGCCAAATAAGTGTGTGAAAGCCCACGGTTTTGGGGGTGGGCCTACGGTCCAGAGGTACCGGGGGTTGAAAAGCGACCTGGGCATTCCAAGGAGGTTGGGGATCATCCTAATATGGTTCATTTATTTATTTGAGGCCATTTGTATGGTCAAACAGGCGAAACGGCATGAACGGGACATTTTTGGGTAAATTGGGGTGCTATAGCCCACAGGTTTGGGGGTGGACCCGGGTTTTGGTGGTACCGTAGGCCGATAATCGATTGAGGTACTCCAGGATGTTGGGGATCATCCCAGTATGGTCTGTTTATTTATTCGAGGCCATTTGGATGGTCAAACGGGCGAATGGGTTGGGGCATACCATGGAGGTTGGGGATCATCCCAGTGCGGTCCTATTATTTATTCGAGGCCATTTGGGTGGTCAAAAGGCCGTAGAAGCATGAACGGGGCATTTTCTGGCTATATCAGTGTGCTATCGCCCACATTTTCGGTGGTAGTCCTGGATTCTGGTGGTGCCATGGATCAAAAAGCGATCAGGGAGGTTGGGGATCATCCAAGTATGGCCCGTTTATTTATTCAAGGCTATTTGGGTGGTTAAACGGGCGAAATAGCATGAACGGGGCATTTTTGGGCCAAATCGATGTGCTACAGCCCAGGGTTTTAGGGGTGGGCACGGGGTTTGGGGGTGCCGTGGGACGAATATCGGTCGGGGCATTTTAGGGAGGTTGGGGATCGTCCTAGTGTGGTCTGTTTATTTATTCAACGCTATTTGGGTGGTCAAATGGGTGAAACAGGACATTTTAAGCCAAATCGGTGTGCTATAGCCCTCAATTTTGGGGGAGGGCCTGGGGTTCGAGGTTGCCGTGGGTGAAAAATTAATCGGGACATGGCAGGGAGGTTGGCGATCGTCCCAATGTTGTCTGTTAATTTATTCAAGGCCATTTGGGTGGTTAAACGGGCAAAATGGCGTGAATGGGGTATTTTCGGGCTAATCGGTGTGCTATAGCCCACGGTTTTAAGGGTCGGCACGGGATTCAGGGTTATTGTGATCCAAAATTGACTGACGCATGCCAAGAAGGTTGGGGATCATCCCAGTGTGGTCCGTTTGTTTATTTGAGACCATTTGGGTGGTCAAACGGGAGGAACGGTGCGAACGGGGCTATTTTCAAGACAAATCGATATGCTATATTACCCATGGTTTTTGGGGTAGGCCAGGGGTCCGAGGGTGCTGCAGGCTGTAAATCAACCTGGGCGTGCCAGGGAGGTTGGTGATCATCCTTGTGTGGTCCATTTTTTATTCGAGGCTATTTGGGTGGGTAAACGGGCAAACCGGTGTGAATGAGGCATTTTTGGGCTAAATTAATGTTCTATAGCCTACGGTTTTGGGGTGGGTTCGGGGTTCGGGGGTGCCGTGTGTTGAAAATTGAGCGGGGCATGCCAGGGAGGTAGGGGATGATCCTAGTGTGGTATGTTTATTTATTCAAGGCCATATAGATTGTCAAACGGGTGAAACAGCATGAACGGGGCATTTTAGAGCCAAATCGGTGTCCTATAGCCCATAGTTTCGGGGGTGGGCCCGGGGTCCGGGTATGTCTTTGGCAGAAAATCGATTGGGCATGACAAGTAGGTTGGGGATCGTCCTAGTATGGTCCATCTATTTATTCGAGGCTATTTGGGTGGTCAAACTAGTGAAATGGTGCGAACGGGGCATTTTCGAGCTAAATTGGTGTGTTATACCCCACGGTTTTGAGGGTGGGCCCGGGGTATAGGGGTGCCGTGGGCGAAAAATAAATCGGGGCATGTCAGGGAGGTTGTGGATCATCTTAGTGTGGTTTGTTGGGTGGTTAAACGGGCAAAACGACATAAATGGGGCATTTTTGGGCTAAATCCGTGTGCTATTGCCACTGTTTTAAGGGTGGGCTCGGGGTCCGAGGGTGCTGTGGGTCGAAAATTAATCGAAACATGCCAGGGAGGTTGGGGAACATCCCAGTGTGGTCCTTTTATTTATTCGAGGCCATTTGTGTGGTCAAACAGACAAAACAGCGTGAACGGGGCATTTTCAGGTCAAATCGGTTTGCTATATCCCATATTTCTGGGGGTGGGCCCGGGGTTTGAAGTTTCTGTCCGCAAAAAATTGATCGAGGCAATCCAGAGAGGTTACGGATCATCCTAGTGTGGTCCGTTTATTTATTTGAGGCTATTTAGGTGGTCAAACAGGCAAAACGGCACGAATGGGGCATTTTCGCACTAAATCGATGTGCTATAGCCCACGATTCCAGGGGTGCCATGGGACGAAAATTGATCGGGGCTTGCCAGGGAGGTTAGGGATCATCCCAATATGGTCCGTTTATTTATTCAAGGCCATTTGGGTTGTCAAATAGGTGAAACAATGCAAACGGGGCATTTTCTTGCTAAATTGGTGTCCTATAGTCTGTGGTTTAGGGATGGACCCGAGGTCTGGTGGTGTCGTGGGCTAAAAATCGACCGGGTTTTGCCAGGGAGTTTTGGCATCATCCCAATGTGGTCTGTTTATTTATTCCTAGCCATTTGGATGGTGAAACGGGCCAAACGGCGTGAATGGAGCATTTTCGGGCCAAATAGGTGTCCTATAGCCCACGGTTTCGTGGGTAGGCCCGGGGTCTAGGGGTGCCGTAGGCCAAAAATCGACCAAGGCATGCCAGGGAGTTTGGGGATCGTCCCAGTGTGATCTATTAATTTTGTCGAGGTCATTTGGGTGGTCAGAGAGGCGAAACGAAGTGAACACGGTATTTTTGGGTCGAATCGGAGAGCTACAACCTACGATTTTGGGGGTGGGCCCAAGGTTCAGGGCTTTTGTTGGACTAAAATTGATCGGGGCATGCCAGGGAGGCTGGGGATCATCCCAGTGTGATCCGTTTATTTATTCGAGGCCATTTGTGTAGGCAGGCGTGCATAACAGTGTGAACAGGGCGATTTCAGGCTAAATCGGTATGCTATAGCCCGCGGTTTCAAAGGTGGGATCTGGGTCTAGGGTACCGTGAGCTAAAAATAGATTAGGGCGTACTCGGGGTTGGCGATCATCCCAGTATGGTCAATTTATTTATTCAAGGCCATTTAGGTGGTCAAACGGGTAAAATAATGTGAACGAGGCATTTTCGGGCTAAATCGATGAGCTATAGCCAGCACTTTCAGGGGTAGGCTTGGTGTACGGGGTTACCACAAGCTGAAAATCGACTGAGGTGTGGCAGGGAGGCTGGGGATCATCCCAGTGTGGTCCGTTAATTTATTCTAGGCAATTTGGGTGGTCAAAAGGGTAAAACAGCATGAACGGGGCATCTTCGAGCTGAATCGATGTGTTATAGCCCATAGTTTTGGGGATGGGCCCGAGGCCTAAGGGTTTTGTAGCCCGAAAATTGATCGTAGCATGCTAGGGAGGTTGAGGATCATCTTAGTGTGGTTCGTTTATATATTCGATGCCATTTGGATGGCCAAACAGGAGAAAATACGTGAACGGGCCATTTTTGAACTAAATCGATGTGTAATAGCCCATGGTTTTGGGGGTGGGCTTGGGGTCCGAGGGTGTCGTGGACCTAGGATATCAGTGTGGTCCGTTTATTTATTCAAGGCTATTTGGGTGGTCTAATGGGCAAAACAGCGCAAACGGTTCATTTTTGTGCCAATCAGTGTATTATAGCCCACGTTCTTAGGGGTGGGCCCGAGGTCCAGGGTTGTCGTGGGCAAAATATCAACCAGCGCGTGCCAGGGGAGTTGAGAATCATCCCAGTGTGGTCCTTTTATTTATTCAAGGCAACTTGGGTGGTCAAACAGGCGGAATAGCGTGAACAGTGCATTTTCGGGCCAAATTGATTTGCTATAGCCCACGTTTTCAGGGGTGGGCCAAAAATCGACAGGTGCCGTGGACCTAGGCCATTAGGGTAGTCAAATGGGCGAAACAGCGTGAATAGGGAATTTTTTAACCAAATCGATGTGTTATAGCCCACGATTTTGGGGGTGGGCTAGGGGTCCGGGGGTGCCGTGGGCTGAAAATCGTTTGGAGCATGCCATGGGGGTTAAGGATCGTCCTAGTATGGTTCGTTTATTTATTATAGGCCATTTGGGCTGTCAAAAGGGCGAAACGATGCAAATGGGGCAATTTTGGGCCAAATCGGTTTGCTCTAGCCCATGATTTCAGGGGTGGGCCCAGGGTTCGGGGGTGCCGTGCACCAAAAATTGATCGGGGTGTGCCAGGGAGGTTTGGGATCATCCTAGTGTGATCCTTTTATTTATTCAAGGCAATTTGGGTGGTCAATTGGGCGAAACAGCGCTAACGAGGCATTTTCGGGCTAAATCCATGTGCTATTGCCCACGATTACGGGGTTTGGCCTGGGGGTCGGGGGTTTCGTTGGCCGGGGGTACCGTGGGCCAAAAATTGACTCGTGCGTGCCAGGGGGTTGAGGATCTTCCCAGTATAGTCCGTTGAATTATTCAAGGATATTTGGATGGTCAAATGGGCGAAACGGCACAAATGGAGCATTTTTTGGCCAAATTGGTGTGCTATTGCCCACGATTTAGGTGGTGGGCTCGGGGTCCAGGGGTGCCGTGGGCAAAAAATTGATCGGGGCCTGCCAGGGAGTTTGGGCATCATCCCAATATGGTTCGTTTATTTATTCCACGCTATTTCGATGGTCAAATGGGAGAAACGGCGCAAACATGGCATTTTCCGTCTAAATAGTTGTGCTATAGCCATAGTTTTGGGGTGGGCCCGGGGTCCGGGGGTGCCTTGGCTTGAAAATTGACTGGGGCATGTCAGGGAGGTTAGGATCATCCCAGTGTGGTCCGTTTAATTATTCGACGCCATTTGGGTGGTCAAACAGGCAAAACGGCGCGAATGGGGCATTTTTGGGTCAATCGGTGTGCTATAGCCAACGATTTTAGGGGTAGGCCCGGGGTCCAGGGTGTCGTGGGCCAAAAATCGATCGGGGTATGCCAGGGAGGTTGGAGATCGACCCGGTGTGGTCCATTTATTTATTCAAGGTTATTTGGGTGGTTAAACTGGCGAAATAGAGCAAATGGGGAATTTTCGGGCCAAATCAAAGTGCTACAACCCACGATTTCGGGGATGGGCCAGGGGTCTGGGGGTGCCGTGTGCCAAAAGTCAATTGAGGCAAGCCAGGAAAGTTGGGGATCATCCCAGTGCTGTCCATTTATTTATTTGACGCCATTTGGGTGGTCAAAAGGGTGAAACGGTGCGAAAGGGGCATTTTCGGGCCAAATTGGTGTGCTATAGCCTACGATTTCAAGGGTGGGCTCGGGGTTTGAGACTGTCGTGGGCTAAAAATTGATCGGGGTTTGTCCGGGAGGTTATGGTTCATCCTAGTGTGGTTTGTTTATTTATTCGAGGCCATTTGTATGGTCAAACAGGCGAAACGGCACAAACGAGGCATTTTTGGGCCAAATTGGTGTGCTATAGAACTCGATTTCGTTTGTGGGTCAAAAATCGACCGGGACGTGCCAAAGAGGTTATGGATCATTCCATTGTGGTCCATTTATTTATTTGAAGCCATATGGGTGGTCGAACGGGAGAAACATCGCGAATGGTGCATTTTCAAGATGAATCAATATGCTACTGCCCACGATTTTGGGGGTGGGCCCGAGTTTTAGGGTTGCGTGGCCAAAATTTGATAGGGGCATACCAAAGAGGTTGGGGATCATCCCAGTGTGTTCCATTTATTCTTTCAAGGCCATTTGGTTTGTCAAACGGGTGAAACGGTGCGAAAAGAGTATTTTTGGGCCAAATCAGGATGCTATAGCCCACGGTTTTGGGGGTAAGCCCGAGTTTCGGGGGTGTTGTGGGGCAAAAATCGACTGGGGCATGCCAGGGAGATTTGGGATCATCCCAGTGTAGTCTGTTTATTTATTCGAGGCCATTTGTGTGGTCAAATAGGTGAAACAGTGTGAACAGGGATTTTTAGGCCAAATTGGTGTTCCATAGCTCACAGTTTTGGGAGTGATCCCAGGGTCCGGGGGTGCCGTGGGCCGAAAATTGACTGGGATGTGCCAGGGATTCGAGGATCATCCCAGTGTGGTCTGTTTATTTATTCGAGGCCATTTGGGTGATAAAACAAACGAAATAATGCAAATGGGGCATTTTCGGGCCAAATTAGTGTGTTATATCTCACGATTTTGGGAGTGGGCCCGGGGTCTGGGGTATCATTGGTTGAAAATTGATCAGGGCATGCCAGGAAGGTAGGGGAACATCCTAGTGTGGTCCATTTATTTATTCGAGGCCATTTGGGTGGTCAAACGGGCGAAACAGCGTGAACGGGGCATTTTCAGACCGAATTGGTGTGCTATAACCCACAGTTTCAGGGATGGGCCAACGGTCCGGGAGTGCCGTGGGCCAAAAATCGACCAGGGCGTGCCAGGAATGTTGGGGATCATCCAATGTTGTACGTTTATTTATTCAAGGCCATTTGGGTGGTTAAACAGGTGAACTGGCGCGAACGGGGCATTTTCGGGCCAAATCGGTGTGCTATAGCCCACGGTTTCGACGATGCGCTCGGGGTTCGGGGGTGCCGTAGGACAAAAATTGTTCGGGGAACTTATTTATTCGAGGCAATTAGGGTAGTCAAACGGGCAAAATAGCATGAACAGGGAATTTTTTAGCCAAATCTGTGTGCAATAGCCCACAGTTTTGGGGGTGGGCCAGGGGTCCAGGGGTGCCGTGGGCCAAAAATCAATCGAAGAATGCTATGGGGGTAAAGGATCATCCTAGTATGGTCCGTTTATTTATTCTAGGCTATTTGGATGGTCAAACGGGCGAAACGGCGCGAATGGGGCATTTTTGGGTCGTATCGGGGTGCTATAGCCAACAGTATCAGGGGTAGGCCTGGGTTCCAAGGGTGTCGTAGGCAAAAAATCGATCTGGGTGTACCAGGGAGGTTGGGATCATCCTAGTGTGGTCCGTTTATTTATTCGAGGCCATTTGGGTGGTCAAATGGGCAAAACAGCGTGAATGGGCCATTTTTGGGCTAAATCGGTGTGCTATTGCCCACGGTTTTGGGGGTGGGTCAGGGGTCCGAGGTTCTCGTGGGCTAAAAATTGATCGGGGTGTGCTAGGGAGGTTGGGGATCGTCCCTATGTTCGTTTATTTATCGGAGGCCATTTAGGTGGTCAAATCGGTAAAAAAGCACGAACGGGGTAGTTTCGGGCCAAATTTGTGTGTTATAGCCCACTGTTTTGAGGGTTCGCCCGGGATTTGGGGGTGCCGTGGACCGAAAATGGACCGAGGCATGCTACGAGCTTAAAGACTGTCCCAATGTGGTCCGTTTATTTATTTGAGGCCATTTGGGGGGTCATACGGGCGAAAGAGCGTGAACGGAGCATTTTCGGGCCAAATTGGTATGCTATAGCCCATGGTTATGGGGGTGGGCTAGGGGTTCGGGGGTGTCGTGGGCTGAAAATTGGTTGGAGTGTGCCATGGTGGTTAAGGATCGTCCCAGTATGGTCCGTTTATTTATTCTAGGATATTTGGATGGTCAAACGGGCGAAATGGGATGAATAGAGCATTTTCGAGCTAAATTGGTGTGCTATAGTAAACGGTTTTGGGGGTGGGCCTAGGATTCGGGGGTGTCGTGCGCCAAAAATTGACCGGGGCGTGCCAGGGAGGTTGGGAATCATCCCAGTGTGGTCCGTTTATTTATTCGAGGCCATTTGCGTGGTCAAACAGGTGAAACGATGTGAATGGGCATTTTTATGACAAATCGATGTGCTATTGCCCATGGTTTTGGGGGTGGGTCGAGGGTCTGGGGGTGTCGTTAGCCAAAAATCGACCAGAGCATACCAGGGTGGTTGGGGATCGTCCCAGTATTGTCCGTTTATTTATTGGAAGCCATTTGAGTTGTCAAACGGGCGAAATTGCACGAATAGGGTGGTTTTGGGCTAAATCGGTTTGGTATAGCCCACGGTTTTAAGGGTGCGCTCGGGATTCGGGGGTGTCGTGGACCAAAAATTGATCGAGGCATGCTAGGAGGGTTTAGGACTATCGCAGTATTGTTTATTTATTTATTCGAGGCCATTTGGATGGTTAAACGGCGCAAATGAGGCATTTTTGGGAAAAATTTGTGTGCTATAGCCCAAGATTTTGGGGGTAGGCCCAGTGTCCAGGGATGTCGTGGGCCGAAAATTGATCGGGTTGTGCTAGGGAGGTTTGGGACCATCCCAGTGTGGTCCATTTATTTATTCAAGGCCATTTGGGTGGTCAAACGGGCGTAACAATACAAACGGGGCATTTTCGGGTTAAATCGGTGTGCTTTAGACCACGAGGGTGGGCTCGGGTTCCGGGGGTGTCGTCGACCAAAAATTAATCGAGGCGTGCCGAGGGGTTGGGGAATGTCCCAGTGTGGTTCGTTTATTTATTCGAGGCTATTTGGCTGGTCAAATGGGCAAAACGGCGTGAATAGAGCACTTTCGAACCAAATCGGTGTGCTATAGCCCATGGTTTTAGGGATGGGCAATGGGTCCAGGGTTTTCGTGGTTCAAAAATTGATCGGGGTAAGCCAGGGAGTTTGGGGATCATCTCAATGTTGTCTGTTTATTTCTTCGAGGCCATTTGGGTGGTCAAACGGGAGAAATAGCATGAACGGAGCATTTTTAGGCCAAATCGGTGCGCTATAGCCTACGATTTTGGGGGTGCACCAGGGTTTGGGGGTACTGTGGGCCAAAATTTATCGGGGCATGCCAAGGAGGTTGGGGATCGTCCAAGTATGGTCCGCTTTTTTATTCGAGGCCGTTTGGTTTGTCAAACGGGCAAAACAGAGTGAACGAGGCATTTTCGGGCGAAATTGATGTGCTATACCCCAAGGTTTTGGGGGTAGGCCCAAGTTTGAAAGGTGTCGTAGGCCGAAAATTGACTGGGGCATGCCAGGGAGGTTGGGAACCATCCCAGTATGGTCTGTTTATTTATTCGAGGCCATTTGGGTGGTTAAACAGGCGAAACAATGCAAACGGGGCATTTTTGGGCCAAATTGGTGTGCTTTAGCCCACGAATTTAGGGGTGGGCCAGGGGTCCGAGGGTGTCGTGTGTCAAAAATTGATGGGGATGTGCTAAAGAGGTTGGGGATTGTCCCATTATGGTTTGTTTATTTATTCGAGTCCATTGGGTTGGTCAAACAGGCGAAATAGAGAAAATGGGGCATTTTCGGTCCAAATCGGTGTGCTATAGCCAACGGTTTTATTTGTGGGCCCGGGGTCGGGTCCCATCGGCTGAAAATTGATCGGGCTGTGCCAGGGGGTTAGGGATTATCCCATTGTGATCCGTTTATTTATTTGAGGCCATTGGGTGGTGAAATGAGCAAAATAGCACGAACAGGGCATTTTTATGCAAAATTGGTGTGCTACAGTCTACGATTTTAGGGGGTGGGCATGGGGTCCGAGGGTAGCATGGGATGAAAATCGACCGAGGTATGCCAGGGAGGTTGGGGATCATTCCAGTGTGGTCTGTTTATTTATTCGAGGCTATTTGGGTGGTCAAACGGGCAAAACGGTGCGAACGGGGCATTTTCGAGCCAAATCGGTGTTCTATAGCTTACGGTTTTGGGGGTAGGGCATGCCAGGGAGGTTGAGGATTGGTGTGGTCCGTTAATTTATTCGAGGCCATTTTGGTGGTCAAATGGGCAAAATTGCGCGAATAAGGCATTTTCTGGCCAAATCGGTGTGCTATAGTCCTTGGTTTTAGGAGTGTGATCGGGGTCTAGTGGTGTCGTGGGCCAAAATTTGATCGGGGCATGCCAAGGAGGTTGGGGATTGTCCTTGTGTGGTCTGTTTAATTTATCGTTGCCATTTGGGTGGACAAACGGGCGAAACAGCGAGAACGGGGCATTTTCAGGCCAAATCGGTGTGCTATAGACCACGATTCTGAGGGTGGTCCCAGGGTCCGGGCGTGATTTTAGCCAAAAATCAACAGGGGTGTGTTGTGCTATAGCCCACGGTTTTGTGGGTGGTCTCAGGGTCAAGGCTTGGTTTGGGCTAAAAATCGACGGAGGTATGCTAGGAAGGTTGGGGATCGTCCCTGTATGGTCTGTTTAATTTATCGTGGCTATTTGGGTGGGAAAACTGGCGAAACAGGGCGAACAGGACATTTTAAGGCCAAATCAGTGTGCTATAGCCCATGGTTTTAGGGGTGAGATTGGGGTCCGGCTATGGTGTTTGCCCAAAATCGATGGGGGCTTGCCATGGAGGTTGGGGTTCATCCCAGTATAGTTCGTTTAATTTATCGTCGCCATTTGGGCGGACAAACGGGTATGACAGCGCGAATGGGGCATTATCAAGCCCAATCAGTGTGCTATAGCCCACGGTTTTCGGGGTAGGCTCGGGGTTCAAGTGTGGTGTGTGCCAAAAATTGATGAGGACGTGCCAGGGAGATTGGGGATCATCCCAGTGTGGTCCGTTTAATTTATCCTGGTTATTTGATTGGACAAACGAGTAAAACAGCGCCAAATTGGTGTGTTATAGCCCATGGTTTCAGGTATGGGCTCAGGGTCCGGGTGTGGTGTGGGCCAAAAATCGATGGGGGCACGCAGGGAGGTTGGAGATCTTCTCAGTGTGGTCCATTTAATTTATCGTTGCCATTTGAGTGGACACACAGGCAAAAGGGTGCGAATGAGACACTTTCGGGATAAATCGATGTGATATAGCCTACGGTTTTGGGTGTGGGCCCAAGGTCCAGGCGTGGTGTTGGCCAAAAATCGACGAAGGTATGCCAGGGAGATTGGGTATCATCTTAGTGTGGTCCATTTAATTTACCTTGGTCATTTGGGTGGACAAACAGGCAAAACGGTGCAAATAGGGTATTTGGGTGGACAAATGGGCAAAACGGTGCGAATGGGGCATTTTCATGCCAAATCGGTGTGCTGTAGCCCAGGGTTTTAGGGGTGGGCCTGGGGTTCGGGCGTGGTGTGGGACAAAAATTGATGGGGCCGTGTTTGGGTGGTTAGCGATTATCCAGTGTGGTTCGTTTAATTTACCGTGGCCATTTAGGTGGACAAACGGGTGAAATAGCGCAAACGGGGCATTTTCGAGCCAAATCGGTGTGCTATAGCCCACGATTTTAGGGGTGGACCCGGGTCCAAGCGCGGTGTGGGCCAAAAATCAATGGGGGTATGTCAAAGAGGTTGTGGATCGTTCTAATATGGTTCGTTTAATTTATCATGGCTATTTGGGTGGACAAACATGCGAAACGGCGTGAACGAGGCATTTTTAGGCCAAATCGGTGTGCTATAGCCTACGGTTTTAGGGGTGGGCCCGGGGTTCGGGAGTAGTGTGGGCCAAAAATCAATGCGGGCGTGTTAGGGAGGTTGGGGATCATCCCAGTAGGGTCCGTTTAATTTACCGTGGCTATTTGGGTGGACAAATGGGTGAAATAGCGCAAATGGGGCATTTTTCGGCCAAATCGGTCTGCTATAGCCCACGGTTTTAGGGATGGGCCTGGGTCCAAGTGTGGTGTGGGCCAAAAATTGATGAGGGTTTGCTAGGGAGGTTTGGGATCATCCTAGTGTGGTCCGTTTAATTTATCGTGGCTATTTGGGTGGACAAACGAGCAAAATGACGCGAATGGGGCATTTTTTAGCCAAATCGGTGTGCTATAGATCACAGTTTTGAGGGTGGACCCATGGTACGAGCGTGGTGTGTGCCAAAAATAGATGGGGGCCTGCAAGGAAGGTTGGGGATCATCCCAGTGTGGTCCGTTTAATTTATCGTGGCCATTTGGGTGGACAAACGTGCGAAACGATTCGAATGGAGCATTTTCGTGCCAAATCAATGTGCTACAACCCACGGTATTGGGGGTGGGCCCAGGGTCTGAGCGTGGTGTATGCTGAAAATTAATAGGGGCATGCAAGGGAGGTTGGGGATCATACCAGTGTGGTCCGTGTAATTTATCGTGGCTATTTGGGTGGTCAAACGGGCAAAACGGTACGAACGTGCATTTTCAGGCCAAATTGGTGTGTTATAGCCCACGGTTTTGGGGGTGGGCCTGGGATCCAGGCGTGGTGTTGGCTAAAAATTGATAGGGTCTTGCCAGGGAGGTTGGGGATCATCCCATTGTGGTTCTTTTAATTTATCATGGTCATTTGGGTGGACAAACGGGCGAAACGGCGCGAATGGGGCATTTTAAGCCAAAATCGGTTTCCATAGCCTACGGTTTCAGGAGGGCCTGGGATCTGGGTGTGGTGTGGGCCAAAAATCTATAGGGGCTTGCCAAGGAGTTTAGGGATCATCCCAGTATGGTCCGTTTAATTAATCATGGCCGTTAGGGTGGACAATCGGGTAAAACGGCAATGATAGAGCATTTTTAGGCCAAATCGGTGTGCTATAGCCTACATTTTTAGGGGTGGGCTAGGGGTCCGGGTGTGTTGTTGGAAAAACATTGATGGAGGCGTGCCAGGGAGGTTGAGGTTCATCTCAGAGTGGTCCGTTTAATTTATCATGGGCATTTGGGTGGACAAATGGGTGAAACGGTGCGAACGGGGCATGGTCAAGCAAAATCGGTGTCCTATAGCCCATGGTTTTCAGGGTGGGCCTGGGGTCTAGGGGTGGTGTTGGCCAAAAATCAACGAGGGAGTGCCAGGGAGGTTGGGGATCGTCCCAGTGTGGTCCATTTAATTTATCGTGGCCATTTGGGAGGAAAAACATGCAAAACAGCGTGAACAGGGAGTTTTCAGGCCAAATTGATGTGTTATAGCCCATGGTTTCAGGGGAGGGCCCGGGGGTTCGGGTGTGGTATGGGCCAAAATTTGATGGGGGCATGCCAGGGAGGTTTGGGATCATCCCAGTGTGGTTCGTTTAATTTAACGTGGCTATTTGGGTGGACAAACGGGCGTAATAGCTTGAACAGGACATTTACGGGCCAAGTCGATGTGCTCTAGCCAAGGGTTTTAGGGGTGGGCCCAAGGTCCAGACTTGGTGTTGGCCAAATATAGGCGGAGGCGTGCCAGGGAGATTGGGGATCATGCCAATGTGGTCCGTTTAATTTATCGTGTTCGTTTGGGTGTAAAAATAGGCAAAACGGCACAAATAAGGCATTTTCGGGCCAAATCAGTGTGCTACAGCCCATAGTTTTAGGGGTGGGCCCGGGTCCTAGCGTGGTGTAGGCCAAAAATTAATGAGGGCATGCCTGGGAGGTTAGGAATCATCTCAGTATGGTACCTTTAATTTATCGTGGCCATTTAGGTGGACAAACAAGCAAAATGATGCATTTTCGTGCAAAATCGGTGTGTTATAGCCCACGGTTTCGGGGTTGGTCCCTGGGTCCGAGCGTAGTGTGGTCCAAAAATCACTAAGGACGTTCTAGGGAGGTTGGGGATCGTCTCAGTATGGTCAATTTAATTTATCGTAGATATTTGGGTGGACAAACGGGTGAAACGATGCGAACAGGGCATTTTTGGGGCAAATTTGTATGCTACAGCCCACGATTTTTGGGGTGGGCTTGAGGTTCGGGCGTGGTGTAGTCGGAAAATTGATGGGGGCATGCCAGCGAGCTTGGGGATCATTCCAGTGTGGTTCATTTAATTTATTGTGTCCATTTGGGTGGGAAAATAGGCAAAATGGGGAGATCGGGGCATTTTTCTGGCCAAATCTATATGCTATATCATCGGGGTTCGGGCGTGGTGTGGCAAAAATTATTGGGGGTGTGCCAGTGAGGTTGGGGATCTTCTCAGTGTGGTCCATTTATTTTATCGCAGCTCTTTGGGTAGACAAATGGGCGAACGAGTTATTTTTGAGCCAAATCGATGTGGTATAGCCCACGGTACGGGGGTGGGCTCGGGGTCCAGGCATAGTGTGAACCAACAAACGATGGGGGCATGCCAGGGAGGTTGGGGATCATCCCAGTGTGGTCCGTTTAATTTATCGTGGCTATTTGGGAGGACAAACGGGTGAAATGTCATGAACGCAATGTTTTTTGGCCAAATTGGTGTGCTATATCCCACAGTTTCAAGGGTGGACCCAAGGTCACGGCGCGGTGTGTGCTAAAAATCGATAAAGGCATGCCAGGGATGTTGGGTATTATCCCAGTATGGTCCATTCAATTTATGCCGACCATTTGGGTGGACAAACGGGCGAAACAACGCGAATAAGGCATTTTTGGGCCAAATCGGTATGCTATAGCCCACAATTTTAGGGGTGGGCCCAGGGTTCGGGCTTGGTGAGGGCTAAAAATTGATGGGGGCATGCCTGGGAGGTTGGGGATCATCCCAGTGTGGTCAGTTTAATTTATCGTGGCCATTTGGGTGGATAAACAGGTGAAACAGCGTGAATGTGGTGTTTTCGGGACAAATCGATGTGCTATAGCTCACGGTTTCGTGGGTGGGGCAAGGGTCCAGGCGTGGTATGTGCCAAAAATCAATGAGGGCGTGTAAGGGAGGTTGGAGATCGTCCCAGTATGGTCCATTTAATTTATCGTGGCTATTTGGATGGACAATTGGGCAAAACAGTGCGAATGGGGATTTTTCGGTCCAAATCGATGTTCTATAGCCCACGGTTCTGGGTGTGGGCCTAGGGTCCAAGCGTGGTATGGTCCAAAAATCGACGGGGGCGTGCCAGGGAGGTTGGGGATCATCCTAGTGTGGTCTGTTTAATTTATCGAGGCTATTTGGGTAGACAAACGGGCAAAACGGCAGAACGAGGCATATTTAGGCCAAATCAATGTGCTATAGTCCACGGTTTTGTGGGTGGGATTGGGGTCCAGGCGTGGTGTGAGCCGAAAATCGATGGAGGCGTGCCAAAGAGGTTAGGGATCGTCCCAGTGTGGTCTATTTAATTTATCGTGGCCATTTGGGTGGACAAACATGCGAAACGGCGCGAACGAGGCTTTTTCAGGCAAAATCGGTGTGCTATGGCCCACGGTTTTGGGGGTGGAACCTGGTTAAGGGCGTGGTATGGGCCAAAAATCAATAGGGGTATGCCAGGGAAGTTGGGGAATGTATAGTATGGTCCGTTTAATTTGTCGTGGCCATTTGGGAGGACAAATGGGCGAAACAGCACGAACGGGGTATTTTCAGGTGAAATCGGTGTGCTATATAGCCCACCATTTTGGGGGTGGGCCCGGAGTTCGGGCGTGATGTGGGCCAAAAATCTACGGGGGCATGCGAGGAAGATTGGGGATCATCTCAGAGTGATTCTTTTAATTTATCGTGTCCATTTGTGTGTTAAACGGGTGAAACGGCGCGAACGGGGTATTTTCGGGCCAAATCGGCGAGCAATTGCTAATGATTTCAAGGGTGGGCTCGGGGTCCAAGCGTGCTGTTGACTGAAAATCGATGGGGGCGTGCCAGGGAGGTTAAAGATCATCCCAGTTTGGTTCGTTTAATTTATCGTGGCTATGTGGGTGGACAAACGGACAAAACACCACAAATGGGGCATTTTTGGGCTAAATCGGTGTGCTTTAGCCAATGGTTTTAAGGGTGTGCCCGGGGTCCGGGTGTGGTGTGGGAAAAAAATCAACTAGTGCGTGCCAGGGAGGTTGGGGATCGTCCCAGTGTGGTCCCTTTAATTTATCGTGGCTAATTGGGTGGACAAACGGGCGAAATGACTTGACCAGGGAATTTTCAAGCCAAATCAATGTGCTATAGCCCACAGTTTCGCAGGTGGGCACGGGGTTTAGGCATGGTGTAGGCAAAAAATTGATGGGGGCATACCAAGGAAGTTGGGGATCATTCGTGTGTGGTCCGTTCAAATTTATCGTCGATATTTGGGTGGAAAAATGAGTGAAATGACATGAAATTGGCATTTTTGAGCCAAATCAGTGTGTTATAGCCCATATTTTTGGTGGTGGGCTCGGGGTCCTAGCAGGGTGTGGACCAAAAATTAATGGGGGCATGCCAGGGAGGTTGGGGATCGTCCCTGTGTGGTCTGTTTAATTTATCGTGGCCATTTGGGTGGACAAACGAGTAAAACGCCGCGAATGGGGCATTTTTGGGCCAAATCGGTATTCTATAAACTACGGTTTCGGGGGTGGGCTTGGGGTCTGGGTGTGGTCTGGGCTAAAAATTGACGGAGCCACACCAGGGAGTTTGGGGATCATCCTAGTGTGGTCCGATTAATTTATAATGGCCATTTGGGTGGGCAAACGGGCGAAAGGGGCATTTTCGAACCAAATTGGTGTGCTAATCCCACGATTCGAGGGTGGGCACGAGTTTCAGGCATGGTGTGAGCCTAAAATTGATGGAGGCGTGCCAGGGAGGTTGGAAATCATCACAGTGTGGTCCATTCAATTTATCGTGGCCGATTGGGTGGACAAATTAGTGAAACGACATGAATGGGGCATTTTCGAGCCAAATCGGTGTGCTATAGCCCACATTTTTTGTGGTGGGCTTGGGGTCCTGGCATGATGTGGGCCAAAAATCGATGGGGGCATGCCAGGGAGGTTAGGGATCGCCCCAGTGTGGTTAATTTAATTTATCGTGGCTATTTGGGTGGACAAATGAGTAAAGCGGTGCGAACAGGGAATTTTTGGGCCAAATCGGTGTTCTATAAACCACGGTTTCGAGGGTGGGCTCGGGGTCCAGGTGTGGTCTGGGCTAAAAATTGACGGAGGCATACTAGGGAGGTTAGGGATCATCCTAGTGTGGTCTGTTTAATTTAGCATGGCCATTTGGGTGGGTAAAGGGGCGAATGGGGTATTTTAGAGCAAAATCGGTGTGCTTAGCCTACGGTTCAGGGGTGGGCACAAGGTTCGGGCGTGGTGTGGGCCAAAAATTTATGGAGGCATGCCAGAGAGGTTGGAGATCATCCAAATGTGGTCCGTTTAATTTACCGTGGCCATTTGGAAGAACAAACAGGCGAAACAGCATGGACAGGGCATTTTTAGGCTAAATCAATGTGCTATATCCTCCGGTTACTGGGCTAGGCCCGGGGTCCGGGCGTGGTATGGGCCAAAAATTAGCAGGGCCGTGCCAGGGAGGTTGGGATCTTTCTAGTGTGGTCCATTTAATTTATCGTAGCTATTTTGGTGTATAAATGGGCGAAACGGTGCGAACGAGGAATTTTTGGGATAAATCAGTGTGCTATAGCCTACGATTTTGGGGGTGGGCCTAGGGTCTGGCCGTGGTGTGGGCCAAGAACCGACGGAGGCATGCCAGGGAGGTTGGAGATCCTCCCAGTGTGGTCTGTCTAATTTATCGTGGCCATTTGGGGGGACAAACGGGTGAAACGACGCGAACGGGCCATTTTCGAGGCAAATCGGTGTACTACAGTCTACGGTTTCAGGGGTGGGCTCGGGGTCCAAATGTGGTATGAGCCAAAAATCGATGGGGGCATGCCAGGGAGGTTGGGGATCGTCCAAGTGTGATCCGTTTAATTTATCGTGGCCATTTGGGTGGACAAACGGGGGAAAGAGCGCGAACAGAGCATTTTTGGGCTAAATCGGTGTGCTATAGACCACGATTTTAAGGGTGGGCTCGGGGTCCGGGCGTGGTGTGTGCAAAAAATTGATGGGGGCGTGCAAGGGTGGTTGGGGATCATCCCAGCGTGGTTCGTTTAATTTATCATGGCCATTTGGGTGGATAAACGGGTGAAACGGCGTGAACAAGGTATTTTCGATTTAAATCAGTGTGCTATAGCCCACGATTTCGGGGGTGGGCCCGGGGAGAAAGTATGGTGTGGGCGAAAAATCGACGAGGGTATGCCAGGGAGGTTGGGGATCATCCCAGTGTAGTCTGTTTAATTTATCGTGGCCATTTGGGTGGAAAACGGGCGAAACTGCGTGAACGAAAAATTTTTTAGCCAAAAAGATGTGCTATAGACCATTATTTTAAGGGTGGGCCCGGTGTACGGGCGTGATGTATGTTAAAAATAGACGGTGGCATGCAAGGGGGTTGAGGATCGTCCCACTATGGTCCGTTTAATTTATCGTGGCTATTTGGGAGGACAAACCGGCAAAATATTGCGAACGGGGCATTTTTAGACCAAATCGGTATACTAGCCTACGGTTTGGGGGGTGAGCCCGATATTCGAGCGTTGTGTGGGTCGAAAATTGGCGGGGGCATGCCAAGGAGGTTGGGGATCGTCCTATTATAGTCCGTTTAATTATGTATGGTCATTTAGGTGGACAAATGGGCGAAATAGCGCGAACGGAGCATTTTTGGGAAAAATTGGTGTGCTATAGCCCACGGTTTCAGGGGTGGGTCCGGGGTTCGGGTGCGATGTGGGCCAAAAATCTATGGGGGCATCGGTTTAATTTATTAAGGCTATGTGGGTGGATAAACGGGCGAAACAGCGCGAACGGGGCATTTTCGAGCCATATCGGTGTGGTCCGTTTAATTTAGCATGGCCATTTGGGTGGATAAACGGGCGAATGGGGCATTTTCGAGCCAAATTGGTGTGCTAAGCCTACGGTTCAGGGGTGGGCACAAGGTCTTGGCATGGTGTGGGCCAAAAATTGATGGAGGCGTGCCAGGGAGGTTGGGGATCTACCCAGTGGTCCGTTTAATTTATCATAGCCTTTTTCGTAGACAAATGGATGAAACGGCACGAACGAGGCATTTTTGGGGAAAATTGGTGTGCTATAGCGTACGATTTTGGGGGTGAACCCAAGGTCCGGGTGAGGTGTGGGCCAAAAATCTACAGAGGTATGCTAGGGAAGTTGGGGACCATCCTAATGTAGTCCATTGAATTTATTGTGGCCATTTACATGGACAAACGGATGAAACAGTGCGAACGGAGTATTTTCGAGATATATCGGTGTACTAGAGCCCACAATTTTGGGCGTGGGCCTGGGGTCTAGGAGTGGTGTGGGCCCTAAATCGATGTGGGCATGCCAGGGAGGATGGGTATCATCCCAGTATGGTCCGTTTAATTTATCGTGGTCATTTGGGTGGACAAACGAGCGAAACGATGTTAACGGGGCATTTTTGGGCCAAATTGGTGTGCTATAGACCATGATTTTGAGGGTGGGCCCGGGGTTCGAGCGTAGTATGCAGAAAATCAACGGGTGCGTGCAAGGGTCATTGGGGATTGTCCCAATTTGGTCCATTTAATTTATCGTGGCCATTTGGGAGGCCAAACGGGTGAAACAGTGCAAACGGGGAATTTTTAGGCCAAATCGATGTGCTATAGACTACGATTTCGAGAGTGGGATCGGGGTTCAGGCGTGGTGTATGATGAAAATCGACGGGGTGTGTAAGGGAGGTTGGGGATCATCCCAATGTGGTTCATATAATTTATCATTGCTATTTGGGTGAACAAACGAGCGAAACAGTGCGAACGAGGCATTTTCGAGCCAAATCAATGTGCTATAGCCCACGGTTACGGGGGTGGGCCAGGGATCCGGGTGTGGTGTGGGCCAATAATCGATAGGGGCATTCCAGGGAGGTTGGGGTTCATCCCATTATAGTCCCTTTAATTTATCATGGCTATTTGGATGGACAAACGAGCGAAACGGCAGGAATGCGGCATTTTTAAAAAAATCGGTGTGCTATAGCCTACGGTTTTAGGGGTGGGCCCAGGGTTCAAGTGTGGTGTGGGCCAAAAATCTACGGAGGAGTGCCAGGGAGTTTGGGGATTGTCCCAGTGTGTTTCGTTTAATTTATCATGGCCATTTTTTGGACAAACTGGCGGAACGACGCGAACATGGCATTTTTGGGCCAAATCGGTGTGCTATAACGCACGGTTTTGGGGGTGGACCTGAGGTCCGGGCGTGGTATAGGCGAAAAATCGATGAGGGCAAGCCAGGGAGGTTGGGGATCATCCCAGTGTGGTCCGTTTAATTAATCGTGGCCATTAGGTTGGAAAAATAGGCAAAACGACATGAATAGGGCATTTTTGGGTTAAATCGGTATGCTATATCCCACGGTTTTATGGGTGGACCTGGAGTCCGGGCGTGGAGTTGATCGAAAATAGATGGGGCCATGCCAGGGAGGTTGGGGATTGTCCCAGTTGGGTCCATTTAATTTATTGTGGCCATTTAGGTGGACAAACGGGCGAAACGGCGCAAATAGGGCATTTTTCGGCCAAATTGGTGTGCTATAGCCCACAGTTCAAGGTAGGCTCGGGGTCCGGGTGGGGTGTGGGCCAAAAATTGATGGGGGCATGCCAGGGAGGTTAGGGATCATCCCAGTGTGGTCCTTTTAATTTATCATGGCCATTTGGGTGGACAAACAGGTAAAGCGGCATGAACGGAGCATTTTTGGGCCAAATCGGTGTGCTATAGCCCACGGTTTTATAGGTGGGACCAGGGTCCAGGCGTGGTGTGTGCCGAAAATCAATGAGAGCATGCTAAGGAGGTTTGAGATTGTCCTAGTGTCATCCGTTTAATTTATCGTGGATAAATAGGTGAAACGGCGTGAACGGGGCATTGTCGGGCCATATCGATGTGCTAAATCCCACATTTTTGGGGGTGGGCCTGGGGTCCAGGTGTGGTGTGCTCCAAAATCGATTGGGGCATCCCAGGGAAGTTGGGGATCATCCTAGTGTGGTCCATTTAATTTATCATGGCCATTTGGATGGAGAAACGGGCGAAAAGGCACGAACGAGACGTTTTTGGTCCAAATCGATGTGTTATAGCCCAAGGTTTTGGGGGTGGGCCCGGGGTTCGGGCGTGGTGTTGGCAAAAAATCAATGGAGGCGTTCCAAGAAGATTGGGGATCATCCCAGTGTGGTCCATTTAATTTGGGTGGACAAACGGGCAAAACGGCGCGCAAATGGGGCATTTTCGGGCCAAATCAGTGTGCTATAGCCCATGGTTTTGGGGGTGGGCCCTGGGTCCAAGTGTGGTGTGAGCGAAAAATTGACGGGGACGCGCCAGGGAGGTTGTGGATCATCCCATTATTGTATGTTTAATTTATCGTGGCCATTTGTGTGGACAAATGGGCAAAACGGCGCAAACGGGCATTTTCAGGCCAAATTGGTATGCTATAGCCCACAGTTTTGAGGGTGGGCCCAGGGTTCGGGTTTGGTGTGGGCCAAAATTAATGAGGCCATGCTAGGGAGGTTGGGGATCATCCCAGTGTAGTCTATTTAATTTGTCGTAGCCATTTATGTGGACAAAAAGGCATAACGGTACGAACAAGGCATTTTTAGGCCAAATTGGTGTGCTATGGCCCACAGTTTAGGGGGCGGCCCTGGGGTTCGGGCGTGGTGTGGGCTGAAAATTGATGGGGCAGTGCCAGGAAGGTCAGAGATCATCCCAGTATGGTCCGTTTTATTTATCGTGACCATTTGGGTGGACAAATGGGCAAACGGGGCATTTTAGGGCAAAATAGGTATGCTATAACCCACGGTTCGGGGGTGAGCTCGGGGTCCAGGCATTGTGAGGGCCAAAATTCGATGGTGGTGTGCCAAGGAGGTTGAGGTTCATCCTAGTGTGGTTCGTTTAATATATCGTGGCCATTTGGGAGGAAAAATGGGCGAAACAGCATGAATTGGGCATTTTTGAGCCAAATCGGTGTGCTATAGCCCACGGTTTTGGGGGTGGGCCTAGGGTCCAAGCCCGGTGCGTGCGAAAAATTGATGGTGGTGTGCCAAGGAGGTTGAGGTTCATCCTAGTGTGGTTCTTTTAATATATCGTGGCCATTTAGATGGACAAACAGGCGAAACGGCACAAAAGGGGATTTTCGAGCCAAATCGGTGTGCTATAGCCCACGGTTTCATGGGTGGGCCTGGGGTCCGGGCATGGTATGGGCTGAAAATCAACGAGGACGTGCTAGAGAGGTTGGGAATCATCCCAGTAAGGTATATTTAATTTATCGTAGCCATTTGGGTGGACAAACGGGTGAAACGCCGTGAACAGGGCATTTTCAGGCCAAATCTGTGTGTTATAGCCCACGGTTTTGAGGGTGGGACTGGGGTTCAGGCGTGGTATGGGAGGAAAATCGACGAAGGCGTGCCAGGGAGGTTGGGTAAATCATCCCAATGTGGTCCATTTAAATTATCGTGGCCATTTGGGTGGACAAACGGGCAAAATGGGGCAATTGGGGCATTATTTAGGCCAAATCTTTGTGCTATAGACCACGGTTTTGGAGGTGGGCCTGAGGTCCGAGCGTGGTGTGGGTCAAAAATCGATGGTAGTATGCGAGGGAGGTTGGGGATCATCCCAGTGTGGTCCGTTTAATTTATCGTGTCTATTTGGGTGGACAAACAAGCGAATAGGGCATTTTCGAGCCAAATCAGTGTGCTATAGGCCACGGTTCGGGGGTTGGGTCGGGGTCCAGCCATGGTGTGAACCAAAAATTGATGGAGGCATGACAGGGAGGTTTGGGATCATCCCAGTGTGGTCTGTTTAATTTATCGTGGCCATTTTGGAGGACAAACGGGCGAAACGGGATTAATGGGGCATTTTCAGGCAAAATCGGTGCGCTATTTCCCACTGTTTCAGAGGTGGGCCTAAGGTTCGGACGTGGTGTGGGCCGAAAATCGATGGAGGTGCACCAGGGAGGTTGGGGATCATTCTAGTGTATCTTTTTAATTTATCGTGGCCATTTGTGTGGACAAACGGGTGAAACGACGCAAATGGGGAATTTTCGGGCCCAATCAATGTGCTATAGGCCACGGTTTTGGGGGTGGACTCGGAGTTCAAATGTGGTGTGGGCTAAAAATTGATGGAGGCTTGCCAGGGAGATTGGGAATCATCCCAATGTGGTCCGTTTAATTTATCGTGGCCATTTGGGTTGAAAAATGGGCAAAACAGTGCGAATGGGGATTTTTTGGGCCAAATCGATGTGCTATAGCCCACGGTTTCAGGGGAGGGCCCGAGGTCCGGGCGTGGTGTGGGAGAAAAATCAATGAAGGTGTGATAGAGAGGTTGGGGATCATCCCAATGACGTCGATTTAATTTATCGTAGCCATTTGGGTGGACAATCGGGCAAAACGGCGCAAACAGGGCATTTTTGGGCCAAATCTGTGTGCTATAGCCTATGGTTTTGGGGGGTGGCCTGGGGTTCAGGCGTGGTGTGGGCAAAAAATCAATGGAGGAATTTCAGGGAGGTTGGGGATCATCCCAGTGTAGTCCATTTAAATTATCGTGGCCATTTTGGTGGAAAAACGAGCAAAACAGTGCGAACGAGGCATTTTTTGGACTAAATCTATATGCTATAGACTAAAGTTTAGAGGGTGGATCTCGAGTTCGGGCGAGGTATGGGCCAAAAATCGACATGGGCATGCTAGGGAGGTTGGGAATCATCTCGGTATAGACTGTTTAATTTATTGTGGCCATTTGGGTGGACAAACGGGCGAACGGGGCATTTTCAGGATAAATCGGTGTGCTATAGCGAACGGTTCGGGGGTGGGCTTGGGTTCCAGGAATGGCGTGAACAAAAAATTGATGGGGGCCTAGGGTCTGGGCATGGTGTGGGCCAAAAATAGATAGAGGCATGCCAGGGAGGTTGGTGATCATCCCAGTGTGGTCCATTTAATTTATCGTGGCCATTTGGTGGGATAAACAGGCGAAACGGCATAATAGGGGCTTTTTCGGGCCAAATAGGTGTGTTATGGCCCACGGTTTAAGGGGTGGGCCTGGGGTTCAAGCGTAGTGTGGGCCAAAAATTGACGTAGGTATGACAGGGAAGTTGGGGATCATCCCAGTGTGGTCCATTTAATTTATCGTGGCTATTTGGATGGACAAACGAGCGGAACAGCGTGAACGGGGCATTTTCAGGCCAAATCGGTGTGCTATAGCCCATGATTTTGGGGGTGGACCCAGGGTTCGGGCAAAGTGTGGGCCAAAAATTGATGGAGGCATGCCAGAGAGGTTGGATATCATCCCGTGTGGTCCATTTAATTTATCGTGGTAATTTTGATGGACAAACGGGCGAAACAGTGCAAACAGGGTATTTTTAGGCCAAAAAGGTGTGCTATAGCCCACCATTTTGATGAGTGGGCCCAAGGTTCAGGCATGGTGTGTGCCAAAAATCAATGAGGGCATGCTAGGGAGGTTGGGGATCCTCCCAGTGTGGTCCGTTAAATTTATCGTAGCCATTTGGGCGGACAAACGGGCAAAACAGCATGAACGGGGCTTTTTCCAGCCAAATCGGTTTGCTATAGACCACGATTTCATGGGGGTCTTGTAGTTCGGGCGTGTGTGGGACAAAAATCAACAGGCGCATTCCACAGAGGTTGAGGATCGTCCTAGTGTGCTTCGTTTAATTTATCATGGCCATTTCGGTAAAAAAAATAGGCAAAACAGCATGAACCAGGCATTTTCGAGCCTAATCGGTGTGCTATAGATCATGATTTCGAGGGTGGGCTCGGGGTCCGGGCGTGGTGTGTGCCGAAAATCAATGAAAGCCTGCAAGGGAGGTTGGTGATCGTCCCAGTATGGTCCGTTTAATTTATCATGGCCATTTGGGTGGACAAACGGACGAAACAGTGCAAATTGAGCATTTTTTGGCCAAATCGGTGTGCTATAGTCCACAGTTTCGGGAGTGGGCTCGGGGTCCGAGGGTGGTGTGGGCCAAAAATCGATGGGGGCATGACAGGGAGGTTGGGGATCGTCCCTGTGCTGTCCGTTTAATTTATCGTGACCATTTGAGTGGAAAAATGGGCGAAATGGCACGAACGGGGCATTTTCAGGCAAAATTGGTATGCTGCCAAAAATCTACAGAGGTGTGCCAGGAGGTTGGGGATTATCCCAGTGTGGTCTGTTTAATTTATCGTAGCTATTTGGGAGGACAAACGGGCGAAACAGCACGAACGGGGCATTTTCGAGCCAAATCGGTGTACAATAGCCAACAGTTTTAAGGGTGGGCCTAGGGTCTGGGTGTGGTGTGGCCCAAATATTGATGGGACTATGCCGAGGATATTGAGGATCATCTTAGTGTGGTCTGTTTTATTTATTGTGGACGTTTGGGTGGACAAACGGGCAAAACAACACGAATGGGGCATTTTTGGGCTAAATCGGTGTGCAATAGCCAATGGTTCCGGGTGTGGACCTGGGGTCCAGGCGTGGTGTGTGCCAAAAATCGATGTGGGCTTACCAGGGAGGTTGGGGATTATTCTAGTGTGTTCCGTTTTATTTATCGTGGATATTTGGGTGGATAAACGGGTGAAACTGTGCGAATGGGGCATTTTCATGCCAAATCGATGTGCTATAGCCCAGGGTTTTAGGGGTGGGCCTAGGGTCTAGGTGTGGTGTGGGCTAAAAATTGATGGGGGCATGCCAGGGAGGTTGGGGATCATCCCAGTGTGGTCCATTTAATTTACCGTGACCATTTGGGTGGAAAAACGGGTAAAACAGCACAAACGAGGCATTTTTGGGCCAAATCAATGGGCTATAGCCCACGGTTTCGGGGGCAGGCCTGGGTTACAAGCGTTGTGTGGGCCAAAAATCGACAGAGGCGTGTTAGGAAGGTTAGGGATCATCCCAGTGTGGTCCGTTTAATTTATCGTGATCATTTGGGTGGACAAATGAGCGAAATGATGCAAACGGGGCATTTTTGGGCTAAATCGATGTGCTATAGCCCATGGTTTTGATGGTGCGCCCGGTGTCCGGGTATGGTGTGGGTGGAAAATTGATGGCAGCATGCCAGGGAAGTTGGGGATCATTCCAGTGTGGTCCGTCTAATTTATCGTGGCTATTTGGGTGGAAAAATAGGCAAAATGGTGCGAATGGGTCATTGTCGTGCTAAATCGATGTGCTATTGACCACGGTTTCAGGGGTGATCTTGGGGTCCGGGTGTGGTGTAGGCCTAAAATCGATGGGGGCGTATCAGGAAGGATGGGGATCATCCCAGAGTGGTCCATTTAATTTATCGTGGCCATTTGGGTGGACAAACTGGCGAACGGGGCATTTTAAGGCCTAATCGGTGTGCAATAGCCCATGGTTCGTAGGTGGGTTCGGGTTTTGGACGTGATGTGGGCCAAAAATCGATGGGGGACATCCAAGGAGTTTGGAGATCGTCCCAGTATGGTCCATTTAATTTATCATGGCTATTTGGGAGGATAAACGGACGAAATGGCATAAACGACGCATTTATAAGCCAAATCGGTGTTCTATATCCCACGGTTTTGGAGGTGGGCCCGGGCTCAAGGCGTGGTGTGGGTCAAAAATTTTTGGGGGCATGCCAGGGGGGTTTAGGATCATCCCAGTATGGTCCGTTAAATTTATCGTGACCATTTGGGCTGACAAATGGGTGAAACAACGCGAACAGATAATTTTCGGGCAAAATTGGTGTGCTATACAACACGATTACAAGGGTGGACCCAGAGTCCGGGCGTGGTGTGTGCTGAAAATCGATGGGGGCGTGCATGGGAGGTTGGAGATTGTCCCAGTGTGGTCCGTTTAATTTATCGTTGCAATTTGGGTGGACAAACAGGTGAAACGGCATGAACGGGAAATTTTCTAGCCAAATCGGTGTGCTATAGCCCACGGTTTTGGGGGTGGCCCCGGGGTCCGGGCGTGTTGTGGGCCAAAAATTGACGAGGGCGTGCCAGGGAGGTCGGAAATCATCCCAGTGTGGTCCGTTTAGTTAATCGTGCCCAATAGGGTTAAAAAATGGGCAAAACGGTGCGAAGAGGGTATTTTCAGCCCAAATTGGTGTGCTATCGCCCACAGTTTCAGGGGTGGGCCCAATTTCGAGTGTGGTGTTGGCCAAAAATCAATGGGGCCTTTCTAGGGAGGTTGGGGTTTATCCTAGTGTGGTCTGTTTAATTTATAGTTGTCATGTGAGTGGAAAAATGGGTGAAATGGTGCGAACGGGGCATTGTCGGGCCTAATCAGTGTTCTATAGCCCACGGTTTTGGGGGTGGGCTCGAGGTCCAAGTGTGGTGTTTGTCAAAAATCAACGAGGTCGTGCCAAGGAGGTTTGGATCATCCTAGTGTGGTCCGTTTAATTTATCGTGGCCAATTGGGTGGACAAACGAGCGAAACAGCGCGAACAGGGCATTTTCAGACCAAATCAGTGGGCTATAGCCCACGGTTTCAGGGGTGGGCTTGGGGTTCGGGTGTGGTATGGGCCAAAAATCAATGTGGGTGTGCCAGGGAAGTTGGAGATCATCCCAGTGTGGTCTGTTTAATTTATCGTGGCCATTTAGGTGGACAAACGGGAAAAATGGTGCGAAGGAGACGTTTTTGGGCCAAATTGATTTGCTATAGCTTGAGGTTTTGGGGGTGGGCTAGGGGTCCAGGCTTAGTGTTGGCCAAAAATCGACGGAGGCGTGCCTGGGAGATTGGGGATCATCCCAGTGTTGTCTGTTTAATTTATCGTGGCCATTTGGGTGGACAAATGGGCGAAACGATGCGAACGGGGCATTTTTCAGGCTAAATCGATTTGCTATAAACCATGGTTTCGGGGGTGGGCCAGGGGACCAGGCATCGTGTGAACGGAAAATAGATGGAGGCGTGCTAGGGAGGTTGAGGATCATGCCATTTTGGTCCGTTTGATTTATCGTGGCCATTTGGGAGGACAAACTAGCGAAACGGCATGAACGGGGAGTTTTCAGGCCAAATCGGTGTGCTATATCCCACGGTTTCAAGGATGGGCACATGGTCAGGGCGTGGTGTGCGCCAAAATCGATGGAGGCATGCCAAGGAGGTTGGGGCTCACCCCAGTATGGTCCGTTTAATTTATCGTGGCTATTTTGGTGGATAAACGGTTGAAACGGCTCGAACGGGGTATTTTCAAGCCTAATCGGTGTGCTATAGACTACGGGTTTGGGGGAGGGCCCAAGGTCCGAGCATGGTGTGGGCCAAAAACCAACAGACGTAAGCCAGGGAGGTTAGAGATCGTCCTTGTGCGGTCCATTTAATTTATCGTCGCCATTTGTGTGGAAAAACGGGCAAAGCAGCACGAATGGGGCTTTTTCCGGCCAAATCGGTTTGTTATAGCCCACGGTTTTGCAGGGGTCCTGGGGTCCGGGCGTGGTGTTGGACAAAAATCAACGGGCGCATTCCAGGGAGGTTAGGGATCGTCCCAATGTGGTCCATTTAATTTATCATGGCCATTTCGGTAGACAAATGGGCGAAACAGTATAAATCGGGCATTTCAAGCCTAATTGGTGTGCTATAGATCATGGTTTCGAGGGTGGGCATGGGGTCCAGATGTGGTGTGTGCCGAAAATCGATATGGTCTGCAAGGGAGGTTGGTGATTATCCCAGTGTGGTCCGTTTAACTTATCTTGGCCATTTAGGTGGAAAAACGGGAGAAACGATGCAAACGGAGCATTTTCTAGCCAAATCGGTAAGCTATTTGGGTCGGGGTTCGAGAGTGATGTGGGCTAAAAATTGATAGGGGCCTGCCAAGGAGGTTAGGGATCATCCCTGTGCAGTCCGTTTAATTTATCGTGGCAATTTGGGTGCATAAATGGGCGAAATAACGCAAAAGGCGAATTTTCAGGGAAAATCAGTATGCTATAGCCTACGGTTTCGGGGTCCAGGTGTGATATGGGCCAAAAATCTACGGAGACATGCCAGGGGGTTGGGGATCATCCCAGTGTGGTCCGTTTAATTTATCGTAGCTATTTGGGTGGACAAACGGGCGAAACGGCATGAACGGGGCATTTTTGGGTTAAATTGGTGTGCAATAGCCAATGGTTTCGAGGGTGGGCCAGGGGTCCGGGAATGGTGTGTGCCAAAAATCAATGGTGGCATACCAGAGAGGTTGGAGATCTTGCGAGTGTGTTCCGTTTTATTTATCGTGACCATTTGGGTGGACAAACAGGTGAAACGGTGCGAACGGGGCATTTTCATGCCAAATGATGTGCTATAGCCCAAGGTTTTAGAGGTAGGCCTAGGGTCTCAGTGTGGTGTGGGCATAAAATCAATGGGGGCATGCCAGGGAGGTTGGGGATCATCCCAGTGTGGTCCGGTTAATTTATCATGACCATTTGGGTGGACAAACGGGCAAAACGATGCAAACGGGGCATTTTCGGTCCAATTCGGTGTGCTATAGCCCAGAGTTTTTGGGGTGGGCTTGGGGTACAAGTGTGGTGTGGGCCAAAAATCGATGGGGGCATGTCACGGAGGTTAGGGATAGTCCCTGTGTGGTCCGTGCGTGGTGTATGCCAAAAATCGATGGGGGCATACCAGGGAGGTTGAGGATCATCCCAGTGTGGTCCATTTAATTTATCGTGAACATTTGGGTGGACAAACGAGTGAAACAATCTAAATAAGGCATTTTTGGGTTAAATCGGTGTGCTATAGCCCATGATTTCAATGTTGCACCTGGTGTCCAGGCATGGTATAGGCGAAAAATCAATGGTAGCGTGCCAGGGAGGTTAAGGATCATCCCAGTGTGGTCTGTTTAATTTATCGTGGCCATCTGGGTGGTTAAACATGCAAAACGGTGCGAACGGGACATTTTCGGGCTAAATCGGTGTGCTATAGCCCACAGTTTTGATAGTGTGTGCCAAAAATTAACGAAGGCATGCCAGGGAGGTTGGGGATCATCCTAGTATGGTCCGTCTAATTTATCGTGGCTATTTGGTTGGACAAACGGGTGAAATGGTGCGAATGGGGCATTGTCGAGCTAAACTAGTGTGCTATTGACCACGGTTTCAGGGGTAGGCTCGGGGCCCGAGTGTGGTGTAGGCCTAAAATCAACAAAAGTGTGTCAGGAAGGATGGGGATCATCCCAGAGTGGTCCGTTTAATTTATCGTGGCCATTTGGGTGGACAAACGGGCGAATGGGTTATTTTTAGGCCTAATCGGTGTGCAATAGCCCACGGTTCGTGGGTGCGCTAGGTTTTCGGGTGTGGTGTGTGCCGAAAATTGATGGGGGAGTGCTAGGGAGCTTGGAGATCATCCCAGTCTGGTCTATTTAATTTATCGTGGCTATTTGGGAGGACAAACGGGCGAAACGGGATGGACGGGGCATTTACGGGCCAAATCGATGTGCTATAGCCGATGGTTTTGGGGGTGGGCTCGGGGGTCGAGCATGGTGTGGGCCAAAAATTAATGAAGGTATGCCAGGGAGGTTGGGGATCATCCCAGTGTGGTCTGTTTATTAATCGTCGCCATTAGGGTTGACAAACGGGCATAACGGTGCCAACAGGGTATTTTTTGGCCAAATTGATGTGCTATTGCCTACAGTTTCAGGGGTGGGCCTGGGGTACGGGAGTGGTGTTGGCCGAAAATCGATGGGGGCTTGCCAGGGAGGTTGGGGTTCGTCCTTGTGCTATTTGTTTAATTTATCATGGATATTTAGGTGGATAAACGGGTGAAATAGTGCGAACGGTGCGTTGTCGAGCCAAATCAATGTACTACAGCCCACGATTTTGGGGGTGGGCTTGGGGTCCAAGTGTGGTGTATGTCAAAAATTAACGAGGGCGTGCCGGTGAGGTTGGGTTCGTCCTAATGTGGTCCGTTTAATTTATTGTGGCTATTTAGGTGGACAAACGAGCGAAACAGCGCGAACAGGGCATTTTCGGGCTAAATCGGTGGGCTATAGCCTACGGTTTCAGGGGTGGGCCCAGGGTTCAGGCATGGTGTGGGCTGAAAATCGACGGGGGCATGCCAGGGAGGTTGGGAATCATCCCAATGTGGCCCGTTTAAGTTATCGTGGCCATTTGGATGGACAAACGGGAGAAACCGCGCGAATGCGGCATTTTTGGGCAAACTCGGTGTGCTATAGCCCACAGTTTTAAGGGTGGGCGCAGGGTCCGGGCGTGGTGTGGACGAAAAATCTATGGGGGCATGCTAGGGAGGTTGGGGTTCATCCCTGTGTGGTCCATTTAATTTATCGCGGCCATTTTGGAGGACAAACATACAAAACGGTGCGAACGGGGAATTTTCAAGCCGAATTGGTGTGCTATAGCCAACGATTTTGGGGGTGTGCCCGGGGTCCGAGAGTGGTGTGGGTCAAAAATCAACGAGGGCGTGCCATAGAGGTTGGGGATCATCCTAGTGTGGTCCATTTTATTTATTGTGGCCATTTGGGTGGGCAAACCGGCAAAATGGTGCGAACGGGGCATTTTTGAGACAAACTGATGTACTACAGCCCACAGTTTTGGGGGTGGGCCAGGGGTCCGAATGTGATGTGGGTTGAAAATTGATAGAGGCGTGGTAGAGAGGTTGGGGTCGTCCCAGTATGGTTCGTTTAATTTATCGTGGCCATTTGGGTTTACAAATGCGTGAAACGATGCGAACGGGGCAATTTTAGGCAAAATGGGTGCGCTACAGCCCACGATTTTGGGGGTGGGCTCGGGGTCCGGGTATGGTGTGGGCTAAAAATCAACAAAGGCATGCCCGGAAGGTTGGGATTGTCCCATTGAGGTCTGTTGAATTTATCGTGTCCATTTCGGTGGACCAATAGGTCAAATGGCAGAAACGAAGCTTTTTCGGGCCAAATCGGTGTGCTATAGCCCACCGTTTGGGGGGGGGGCATGGGTTCCAGGTGTGGTGTGGTCCAAAAATTGAGGGGGGCATGCCAGGAAGATTAGGGATCATCCCAGTGTGGTCTGTTTAATTTATCACGGCTATTTGGGTAGACAAAAGGGCGAAACGGCGCAAATATGGCATTTTCAGGCCAAATCGGTGTGTTATAGCCCACAGTTTTGGAGGTATGCCTGGGGTTCGAGTATGGTGTTGGGCAAAAATCTATGGGGGCGCGCCAGAGAGTTTGTGGATCGTCCTAGTGTGGTCCAACTAATTTATCGTGGCCATTTGGGTGGACAAACGGGCGAAACGGCACGAACGGGGCATTTTTGGGCCAAATCGGTGTGCTATAGCCCATGGTTTCGGGGTGGACCCGACGTTCGAGCGTGGTGTGGTCCAAAAATCAATGGGGACATGCCAGGGAGGTTGGGGATAGTCCCAGTGTGGTCCGTTTAATTTATCGTGGCTATTTGGGTGGACAAAACGTACATCGGTGCAAACAGGGTATTTTTAGGCCAAATCGGTGTGCTATAGCCTACGATTTTAGGGGTGGGCTGGGTGTCCGAGCATGGTGTCGGCCGAAAATCAATGATGGCATATCGGGGAGGTTGGGAATCATCCCAGTGTGGTCCGTTTAATTTATCGTGGCCATTTGGGTGAAAAAACGGTACATCAGCGCGAACCGAGCATTTTTGGGCCAAATCGTTGTGTTATAGCCCACGATTTGGGGGGTGGCCCTGGGCTCCAGGAGTGGTGTGGGCCAAAAATCAATGGGGGCATGCCAGGGAGGTTGGGGATCATCCCAATGTGGTCTATTTAATTTATTATGGCTATTTGATTGGACAAACAGGCAAAACGGCGCAAACCGAACCTTTTCGGGCCAAATTAGTGAGCTACAGCCCACGGTTTCAGAGGTTGGCCCGATGTTTGGGTGTGGTGTAGGCGAAAAATTGATGGGGGCGTGCAGGGGGTTGGGGATTGTCCTAATGTTATCTGTTTAATTTATCGTGGCCTTTTGCGTGAACAAACAGGCGAAACGGGGTGAACGGAGCATTTTCAGGCTAAATAGATTGGCTATAGCCCACGGTTTAAGGGGCGAACCTGGGGTCCAGGCGTGGTATGGGCAAAAAATCAATGGAGGCGTGCTAAGGAGATTGGGGATCATCCTAGGGTGGTTCATTTATTTTATTGTGGTCATTTGGTTGGAAAAACGAGTGAAACAACGCAAATGGGGCATTTACAGGCCAAATCGTTGTGTAATATCCCACGATTCGGGGGTGGGCCCCGGGTTTGGGCGTGGTATGGGCAAAAAATCAATCGGGGCATGTCAGGGAGGATGAGAATCATTCCAGCATGGTCCGTTTAATTTATCGTGGCCATATGGGTGGATAAATGGGTGAAACGGTGCGAACGGGGTATTTTCAAGCCAAATCGATGTGCTATAGCCTACGATTTTAGGAGTGGGCTCGGGGTCAGAGCGTGGTGTAGGCCAAAAATTGACGGAGGCATGCCAGGAATGTTGGGGATCAATCCAGCGTGGTCCGTTTAATTTATCGTGGCAATTTGGGTGGACAAACGGGCAAAACAGTGCGAATGAGGCAATTTCAGGCTAAATTGGTGTTCTATATTCAATAGTTTCGGGGGTGGGCTCGGGGTTCGGGCATGGTCTGGGCCAAAAATTGATGGGGCCATGCCGGGGAGGTTGGGGATCATCCCAGCATGGTCCGTTTAATTTATCGTGGCCATTTTGGTGGACAAACGGATGAAAGACTGCGAATGGGGCATTTTCAAGCGAAATTGGGGTGCCATAGCCCATGGTTTTAGGGGTGGGCCCGAGGTTCGAGCATGGTGTTGGCCTAAAATTAATGGGGCATGCCAGGAATGTTGGTGATAGTTCCTGTGTGGTCCATTTAATTTATCGTGGCCATTTGGGTGGACAAACGGGAGAAACAGCATGAATGGGGCATTTCTTAGCTAAATTGGTGGTGTATAGCCCACGAATTTGGGTGTGGGCTCGGCGTCCAGGCGTGTTGTGGGGCAAAAATCCATGGAGGGGTGCCAGGGAGGTTGGGGATCATCCCAGTATGGTCCATTTAATTTATCATGGCCATTTCGGTGGATAAATGAGTGAAACGGTGCGAATTGGGCATTTTCGAGCAAAATCGGTGTGCTATAGCCCATGGTTTCGAGGGTAGCCCAGTGTTCGGGCATGGTGTGGGCCAAAAATCAATGGGGGCATGCCAGGGAGGTTGGGGATCATCCCATTGTGGTCTATTTAATTTATCGTGGCCATTTGGGTAGATAAACGGGTGAAACGGGGCAAACGGGGTATTTTTGGGCTAAATCGGTGTGCTATAGCCCACGGTTTTGGGGGTAGCCCGGGGTCCGAGCGTGGTGTGGGCCAAAAATTGATGGGGGCATGCCAGGGAGGTTGGGGATCATCCCAGTGTGGTCCATTTAATTTATCGCGGCCATTTAGGTGGACAAACGGGCGAAACGAGGCGAAACGGGCATTTTTGTGCCAAATCGGTGTGCTATAGCCCACGGTTTAGGGGGTGGGGTCGGGGTCCGAGTGTGGTGTGGGATGAAAATCGCGGCCATTGAGTATCATCCCACTGTGGTCAGTTTAATTTATCGTAACCATTTGGGTGGAAAAATAGGAAAAACGGAGCAAACGGGGCATTTTCAAGCAAAATTGATGTGCTCTAGCTCACGATTTTAGGGGTGGGCCCAGGTTCCGGGCGTGGTGTGGGTTGAAAATTGATGGAGGCATGCCAGGTAGGTTGTGTATCATCCCAGTGTGGTCCATTTAATATATCATGGCCATTTGGGTGGACAACCGGGCGTAACAGCGCAAACGGGGCATTTTTAGGCCATATCGGGAGTGGGCCTGAGGTACGGGCTGGTGTGGGCTGAAAATAGATGGGGGCTTGCTAGGGAGGTTGAGGATCATCCCAGTATGGTCCGTTTGATTTTTTGTGGCCACTTGTGTGGATAAACGAGCAAAACGGTGTGAATCGGACATTTTTTAGCTAAATCGATGCGCTATAGCCCATGGTTTTGGGGGTGGGCCCAGGGTCCAGGTGTGGTGTGGGCGAAAAATTGACGGAGGCATGCCAGGGAGGTTGAGGATCATCCCAGTATGGTCCGTTTAATTTATCGTGGCCATTTGTGTGGACAAACAAGCGAAACGGTGCGAACAAGGCATTTTCAAGCCAAATCGGTAAGCTATAGACCATGGTTTTGGGGATGGGCTCAGGGTCAGGGCATAGTATGGGCCGAAAAATTATGGGGGCATGCCAGGGAGGTTAGGGATCATCCCAGTGTGGTTCGTTTAGTTTATCGTGTTCAGTTGGGTGGACAAATGAGCGAACAAGGCTTGTTTGGGCCAAATCGGTGTGCTGTAGCCCACGGTTTGGGGGTGGGCTTGGGGTTCGGATGTCGTGTAGGCAAAAATCTATGGGGGCGTGCCAGGGAGGTTGTAAATCATCTCGGTGTGGTCCGTTTAATTTATCTTCGCCATTTGGAAGGACAAACGGGCAAAACAGCATGAACGAGCATTTTTTGGCCAAATCGGTGTGCTATATCCCACGGTTATGGGGGTGGGCCAGGGGTCCGAGTATATTTTGCACTGAAAATTGATGGAGGCATGTCAGGGAGGTTGGGGATCGTCCTAGTTTGATCCGTTTAATTTATCGAGGCCATTTATTTTGACAAACAGGCAAAGCAATGCGAACGGGGCATTTTCAGGCCAAATCGGTGTGCTATAGCCTATGGTTTTGTGGGTGTGCCCAGGGTCTAGGCGTGGTGTGGGCCAAAAATCAATAGAGGCATGTTATGAAGGTTGGGGATCATCCCGATGTGGTCTGTTTAATTTATCCTGGCCATTTGGGTGGACATACGGGTGAAACGGCACGAACGGGGCATTTTCAAGCTAAATCGGTGTGCTATAGCCCACTATTTTGGGGGTGGGTCCAGGGTCCCGGTGTGGTATAGGCCAAAAATCGATGGGGCCATGCCAGGGAGGTTGGGGATTGTCCTAGTGTGATCAATTTAATTTATCGTGGCCATTTGGGTAGACAAACGTGGGCCATTTTCGAGCCAAATCGGTGTGCTATAGACCATGAATTTGAGGGAGGGCTCAAGGTCCGGGCGTGGTCTGTGCTAAAAATCAATGGGGGCATGCAAGGGAGGTTGGGCGTCATCGCAGCGTGGTCCGTTTAATTTATCATGGCTATTTTGGTCGACAAACGGGCAAAACAGCGCGAACAAGCATTTTTAGGAAAAATTAGTGTGTTATAGCCCATGGTTTCAGGGGTGGTCCTAGGGTCCGGGCGTGATGTGGGCTAAAAATTGACGGGGGCGTACCAGGGAGGTTGGGGATCGTCCCAATGTAGTCCATTTTATTTATCGTGACTATTTGGGTGGAAAAATTGGCAAAACAGCACGAATGGGGCATTTTCAATACAAATTGATGTACTAAAGCCCACGGTTTTGGGGGTAGGCCCTGGGTCCAGGCGTCATGTGGGCCTAAAATCGACGGAGGCATGCCAGGGAAGTTGGGGATCATCCCAATGTGGTTCGTTTAATTTATCGTTGCTATTTGGGTTGACAAACGAGCGTATCAGTGCGAATGAGGCATTTTTGGTTCAAATCGGTGTGCTATAGACCACGGTATTGGGGGTGGGCCCAGGGTTCGGGCTTGAAGCAGGTCAAAAATTGACGAAAGCGTGCTAGGGAGGTTGGGGATCATCCCCGTGTGGTCCATCTAATTTATCATAGCCATTTGGGTGGACAAACGGGCAAAACGGCACGAATGTGGCATTTTCGAGCCAAATTGATGTGCTATAGTCTACAGTTTTGGGGGTGGACCCGGGGTTCGAGCGTGGTGTGGGCTAAAAATTGATGGGGGCGTACCATGGAGGCTGGGATCATCCCCGTATGGTCCATTTAATTTATCGTGGCCATTTCGATTGACAAAAATTCAAAACGGCATGAACGGGGTATTTTTTGGCCAAATCGGTGTGCTATAGCCCACGATTTCAAGAGTGGGCCCAGGGTCCGATCGTGGTGTTGGTCAAAAATCAATGGGGTCATGCAAGGGAGGTTGGGGATCGTCCAAGTGTGGTCCTTTAATTTATCGTGGCCATTTGGAAGGACAAACAGGCAAACGGCGCGAATAGGGCATTTTCGGGCCAAATTGGTGTGCTACAGCCCACGGTTTCGGGGGTGGGGCTTGGGTCCGAGCGTGGCGTTGAGAGAAAATCAACTAGGGCATGCCTGGGAGATTGGAGATCATCTTAGTGTAGTCCATTTAATTTATCATGGCCATTTGGGGGGACAAACGGGTGAAACGGTGTGAATGGGGCATTTTCGGGCCAAATCGGTGTGCTATAACCCACAGTTTTGGGGGGGGAGGCTGGGGTTCGGGAGTGGTGTGGGCAAAAAATCAATGGGGGTATGCCAGGGAGGTTGGGATTGTCCCAGTGTGGTTCGATTAACTTATCGTGGCTATTTGGGTGGATAAATAAGAAAAAACAGCTCAAATAGGGAATTTTTGGGCCAAATCGGTGTGCTATAGACCATGGTTTCGGGGGTGGGCCCAGAGTTCGGGCGTGGTGTTGGCCAAAATCAATGGGGGTGTGCCAAAGAGGTTGGGGATCATCCTAATATGGTCTGTTTAATTTATCGTGGCCATTTGGGTGGACAAACGGCTGAAACGGTGCGAACAGGGCATTATCGGGCTAAATCAGTGTGTATAGCCCATGATTTTGGGGGTAGGCTCGGGGTCCAGGCGTGGTGTGGGCCAAAAATTGATGTAGGCATTTCAGGGAGGTTGGGTATCATCCATGTGTTGTCCGTTTAATTTATCGTGGCCATTTGGGTGGACAAACGGGCGAAGCGGCACGAATGGGGCATTTTTGGGCTAAATTGGTGTGCTATAGCCCATGTTTTTGGGGGTGGGCCCGTAGTCCGGGCGTGGTGTAGGCCAAAAATTGATGAAGGCATGCCAGGGAAGTTAGGGATCATCCTAGTGTTGTCCGTTTAATTCATCGTGGCAATTTGTGTGGACAAATGGATGAAATAGCGTGAACGGGGCATTTTTAGGCAAAATCGATGTGCTATAGCCCATGGTTTTGGGAGTGGACCTGGGGTTCGGTCATAGTGTGGGTCGAAAATCAATGGAGGCGTGAAAGGGAGGTTGGGGATCGTCCCAATGTAGTTAGTTTAATTTATCGTGGCCATTTGGGCGGATAAATGGGCAAAATAGTATGAACGGGACATTTTTGGGCCAAATCGGTGTGCTATAGCCCACGGTTTTGGGAGTGGGCCCGGGGTCCGGGCATGGTGTGAGCTGAAAATCGATGGGGGCGTGTAAGAGAGGTTGGGGATCGTCCCAGTTTTGTTCATTTAATTTATCTTGGCCATTTGGGTGGACAAACGAGCGAAACGGCACGACGAGGCATTTTTGTGTCAAAACGGTATGCCATAGCCCACGGTTTTGGGGGTGGGTTCGGGGTTCGGGATTTGGGAGTGGCGTCGGCTGAAAATCGATGTGGGCATGCCAGGGAGGTTGAGGCTCATCACAGTATGGTTCGGTTAATTTATCGTGGCCATTTGGGTGGACAAACGGATGAAACAGCACGAACGGGGCATTTTCTGGCCAAATCGGTGTATCATAGCCCATGGTTTTGGGGGTGGTCCTGGGGTTCGAGCGTGGTATAGGCCGAAAATTAATGGGGGCGTAGAAGGAAGGTTCGGGATCATCTCAGTATGGTCCATTTAATTTATCGTGGCTATTTGTGTGGACAAACGGGTGAAACAGCACGAGCGAGGCATTTTCGAGCCAAATCGATGTACTATAGTCCACGGTTTCAGGGGTGGGCCTAGGGTCCGAGCGTCATAGGGGCTGAAAATCGATGGTGGAATGCCAGGGAGGTTGGGGATGCCCTAGTGTCGTCCGTTTAATTTATCGTGGCAATTTGGGTTGACAAACGGGCGAAACGACAAGAACTAGGCATTTTTTAGCCAAATCTGTGTGCTATAGCCCACGATTTAAAGGGTGGGCCCGAGCTCAAGGCGTAGTGTGGGCCAAATATAGACGGGGGCATGCCAGGGAGGTTGGGGATCATCCCAGTATGGTCCTTTTAATTTATCGTGGCAATTTAGGGGGATAAACGGGCAATACGGCGCGAACGGGGCAGTTTTGGGCTAAATCAGTGTGCTAGAGAGTTTGGTTTTAGGGGTTGCGCCGGTGTTCGGACATGGTTTGGGACAAAAATTGAGAAAGGCGTGCCAAGGAGGTTGGGGATCGTCCAGTATGGTCCGTTTATTTAATCGTGGACATTAGGGTTGACAAACAGGCAAAACGGTGCAAAGAGGGCTTTTTCGGACCAGATCGGTATGCTATAGCCCACGGTTTTAAGGGTGGGCCCGGGGTTCGAGCATGGTGTTTATCAAAAATTGATGGGGGCTTGCCAGGGAGGTTTAGGGGTGGGCTCGAGGTCCAGTGTGGTCCATTTAATTTATCGTCGCCATTTGGATAGACAAACGGGTAAAACTACGCGAATGGGGCATTGTCGGGCCAAATTGGTGTGCTATAGCCTACGGTTTTGGGGTTGGGCCCAGGGTTCAGGTGTGGTATATGCCGAAAATCGATGAGGGTGTGTCAGGGAGGTTGGGGATCGCCCCAGTGTGGCCCATTTAATTTATCGTGGCCATTTGGGTGGACAAATGGGCGAAATAGCATGAACAGGGTATTTTTGGGCCAAATCGGTGTGCTATAGCCCACGGTCTCAAGGGTGGCCTCGGGGTACGAGTGTGGTGTGGGCCAAAAATTGATGGGGGCATGCCAGGGAGGTTGGGGATCATCCCAGTGTGGTCCGTTTAATTTATCATACCATTTGAGTGGACAAACAGGCGAAATAGGGTGAATGAGGCATTTTCAGGCCAAATCGATGTGCTATAGCCCAAAGTTTTGAGGATGGGCTCGGGGTCCCGACATGGTGTTGTCCAAAAATTGATGGAGACATGCTAGGGAGATTGGGGATTATCCCAATGTGGTCCATTTAATTTACCGTGGCCATTTGGGTGGACAAACGGGCGAAATAACTTAAATGGGGTATTTGCAAGCCAAATCAGTGTGCTATAGCCCACGGTTTTGGGGGTGGGCCCGAGGTCCATGGGTGGTGTGGGATGAAAATTGATGGGGGCTTGCCAGGAAGGTTGGGAATTGTCCCAGTATGGTCTGTTTAATGTATCGTGGTCATTTGGATGGACAAATGGGTACAACGGCATGAACGGGGCTTTTTCGGGCCAAATCGGTGTGCTATAGCCCATGGTTTCGAGGGTGGGCCCGGTGTCTAAGCGTGGTGTGGGCCAAAAATCAATGAAGGCATGCTAGAGAGGTTAGGGATCATCCCAGTGAGGTCCATTTAATTTCTCGAAGCCATTTGGGTGGAAAAACGGGTGAAACAACGCAAACAAGGCATTTTCAGGCCAAATCTGTGTGCTATAGCCCACGGTTTCAGGGGTGGGCCTGGGGTTCAGGCGTGGTACGGACAGAGAATCGACGGAGGCATTTTAGAGAGGTTGTGGATTATCCCAGTGTGGTCTATTTAATTTATCGTGGCTATTTGGGTGGACAATCGCGTGTAAAGGCATAAACGGGGCATTTTTTGAGCCAAATCTGTGAGCTATAAACCACGGTTTTGGGGGTGGGCCCGAGGTCCGTGAGTGGTATGGGCCGATAATCGATAGGGCGTGCTAGGGAAGTTGGGGATCATCCCAGTGTGGTCCGTTTAATTTATCGTGGCCATTTGGGTGGAAAAACGGTCGAACAGGGCATTTTTGGGCCAAATTATTGTCCTATAGCCCAGGCATGATGTGAATCAAAAATCGATGGGGGCATGCCAGGGAGGTTGGGGATCATCCTTGTGTGGTCCATTTAATTTATCGTGGCCATTTGGGAGGACAAACGGGCAAAACGGGATGAACGGGGTGTTTTCAAGCCAAATTGGTGTGCTATATCCCACAGTTTCAAGAGTGGGCCTAGGGTCCGGGCGTGTTATGGGCCAAAAATTGATGGATGCGTGCCAATGAAGTTGGGGATTATCCCAGTGTGGTCTGTTTAAATTATCGTGGCCATTAGAGTGGACAAACGGGCATAACAGTGCGAACAGGGCATTTTCACGCCAAATCGGTGTACTATAGCCCACAATTTTGGGGGTGGACCCGGGGTTCGGGCATGGTGTGGGCTAAAAATCGACGGAGGCATACCAGGGAGGTTGGGGATATTCCTAGTACGGTCCGTTTAATTTATCGTGGCCATTTGGGTGGACAAATGGCAAAATGGCACGAAGGGGGTATTTTTGGGCTAAATCGGTGTGCTATAGCCCACGATTTCATGGGTGGGCCCGGGGTCCAAGCATGGTGTGTGTCAAAAATCATGGAGGGCATGCAACAGAGGATTGGGATCGTTCTAGTATGGTCTGTTTAATTTATCGTGGCCATTCGGTGGGACAAATGGGCAAAACGGTGTGAACGGGGTATTTTCTGGCCTAATCGGTGTGCTATAGACCACAATTTTAAGGGTGGGCCCGGGGTCCAGGAGTGGTGTGTGACGAAAATCGATGGGCACCTGCAAGGGAGATTGGCGATCGTCGTAATGTGGTCCGTTTAATTTATCGTGGCCATTTGGAGGACAAACAGGTGAAATAGTGTGAACGGGGATTATTCGGGCCAAATCAGTTTGCTATAGCCCATGGTTTCGCGGGGTCCCGAGTTCCAAGCGTGGTGTGGGCCAAAAACTAACACGGGCGTGCCAGGGAGGTTGGGAAGCATCCCAGTGTGGTCCGTTTAATTTATCGTGGCCATTGGGGTAGACAAACGGGCGAAACGGCATGAGTGGTGTACTTTTGGGCCTAATTGGTGTACTATAGACCATGGTTTCGAGGGTGGGCCGAGGGTCCAGGCGTGGTGTATGGCAAAAATCTACGGAGGCCTGCAAGGGAGGATGGGGATTATCCCAGTGTGGTCCATTTCATTTATCTTGGCCATTTGGGTCGACAAATGGGTGAAACGGTGCAAATGGAGCATTTTCTGGCCAAATCGGTGTGCTATAGCCCACAGTTTTGGTAGTAAGCTCGGGGTCTGAGGGTGGTGTGGGTCGAAAATTAATGGGGGCATACCTGGGAGGTTGGGGATCATTCCAGTGTGGTCCGTTTAATTTATCGTGGCCATTTGGGTGGACAAATGGGTGAAACAGCACAAACGGGGCATTTTTGGGCCAAATCGATGTGCTATAGCCCACGGTTTTTAGGATGGGCCTGGGGTACAAGTGTGGTGTGGGTCGAAAATTCATGAAGGTGTGCTAGGGAGGTTGGGGATCATCCCAATGTGGTCTGTTTAATTTATCGTGGGCATTTGGGTTGGTAAATAGGTGAAACTGCGTGAACGGGGCATTCTCAGGCTCAATCAGTGTGCTATAGCCCACGATTTCAGCGGTGGGCCCAGGATCCGCGCATGGTGTTGGCGGAAAATCGATGGGGGCGTGCCAGGGAGGTCAGGGATCATCCCAGTATGGTATTTTTAATTTATCGTGGCTATTTAGGTGGACAAACGGGTGAAATAGCGCGAACGGAGCATTTTTGGGCCAAATGGTTGTGCTATAGCCCATGGGTTTGGGGGTAGGCTATGGGTTTGAGCATAGTGTTGGACGAAATTTGATGGGGGCATGCCAGGGAGGTTGGGGTTCATCCAAGTGTGGTCCGTTTAATTTATCGTGGCTATTTGTTTGGACAAACGGGCAAAGCGGCGCGAATGGGGCATTTTTTAGCTAAATCATTATGCTATAGCCTACGATTTCGGTGGTGGGCTCGGTGTTCGGGTGTGGTGTGGGCCAAAAATTGATGGAGGCGTGATAGCGAGGTTGAGGATGAACCCAGTGTGATCCGTTTAATTTATCGTGGCCATTTGGGTGGACAAACAGGTAAAACGGCGCGAACGGGGTATTTTTAGTCCAAATCGATGTGCTATAACCCACAGATTTGGGGGTAGGCCCAGGGTCCAGGCATGGTGTGTGCTAAAAATCAATGGGGACGTGCTAGGGAGGTTGGGGATCGTCCCAGTGTGGTCCGTTTAAATTATCGTGGCCATTTGGGTGGACAAACGGGCAAAACAGTGTGAACGGGGCTTTTTCTAGCCAAATCGGTGAGCTATAGCCCACAATTTCAGGGGTGGGCCTGGGGTCCGGGCGTGGTGTGATATGAAAATTGATGGAGGCATGCCAGGGTGGTTGGGGATCATCCCATGGTAGTCCGTTTAATTTATCATGGCCATTTGGGTGGACAAACGTGCAAAATGGAGCCAACGGGGCATTTTCGAGCTATATCGATGTGTAAGGGTGAGCCTGGGATTCGGGTGTGGAGTGGGCCAAAAATCGACAGGGGCATGCCAGCAATGTTCAGGATCATCCCTGTTTGGTCCGTTTAATTTATAGTGGCCATTTTGGTAGACAAACGGGTGCAACGATGTGAACAGGGCATTTTCGAGCTAAATCGATGATTTATAGCTCGCGGTTTTAGGGGTGGGCCCGGATTTCAATTGTGGTGTGGGCCAAAAATTGATGGGGGCATGCCAAGGAGGTTGGGGATCATCCCAGTGTGATCCATTTAATTTATCGTGGCGATTTGGCTGGACAAATGGGCGAAATGACGCAAATGGGGAATTTTTGGACCAAATCAACGTGATATAGCCCACGGTTTTTGGGGATGGGCCCGAGGTCCGAGTGTTGTGTGAGCCAAAAATCAATGAGGGCATGCCACGGAGGTTGGGGATCATCCCAATATGGTTCGTTTAACTTATCGTGGCCATTTGGGTTGACAAACGGCACGAACGGGGCATTTTCAGGCCAAATCGGTGTGCTATAGCCTATGGTTTTGTGGGTGGGCCTGAGGTTCGAGCATCCTGTGGGATGAAAATTGATGGGGGCATTCTAAGGAGGTTACGGATCATCCCAGTATGGTCCGTTTAATTTATCATGGCATTTTCGGTGGACAAACGGGTGAAACAACGTGAACGGGGCATTTTCATGACAAATCAATTTGCTATAGCCCACGGTTTCAAAGGTGGGGGAGTGATCTAGGTGTCGTGTTGGTCGAAAATCGACGAGGGTGTGACAGGCAGGTTGGGGATCATACCTGTATGGTTCGTTTAATTTATCGTTGCCATTTGGATGGACAAACGGGCGAAACGACTCGAACGGTGCATTTTCAGGCCAAATCGGTGTGCTATATCCCACGGTTTCGGGATGGGCAAGGGGTCTGGGTATGCTGTAGGCTGAAAATCAATGGGGGTATGTCAGGGAGGTTGGGGATTGTCCCAGTATAGTCCTTTTTATTTATCGTGGCCATTTGGGTGGACTAACGATCGAAACGGTGCGAACGGGGGATTTTTAGGCCACATCACTGTGCCATAGCCCACTGTTTTGGGGGTGAGCCCAGCGTTTTGGCATGGTGTGGGCCAAAAATTGATGAGGGCATGCCAGGGAGGTTAGGGATTGTTCCAGTATGGTCCATTTAATTTATCATGGCCATTTAGTTGGATAAACAAGCGAAACGGCGCAAACGAGGCATTTTTGGGTCAAATCGGTGTGCTATTACCCATGGTTTTTGGGGGTGGGCCCATGGTCCGACCGTGGTGTAGACTGAAAATTGATGAAGGTGTTCCAGAGAGGTTGGGAATCATCCCAGTATGGTCCGTTTAATTTATCATGGGCATTTGGGTGGACAAACGGGCAAAACGGCGTAAATGGGGCATTTTTAGGCAAAATTAGTGTGCTCTAGCCTACGATTTTGGGGGTGGGCCCAGGGTTCAGGTGTAGTGTGGGTCAAAAATTGATGAGGGCATGCCAGAGAGGTTGGGCATTGTACTAGTGTGGCCCGTTTAATTTATTGTGGCCATTTTGGTGGACAAACGGGCGAAATGGTACAAACGAAGAATTTTCAGGCCAAATCAGAGTGCTATAGCCAAAGGTTTAGGGGATTGGCCTGGAGTCCGGGTGTGGTGTGAACCGAAAATAGATGGGGGCATGTCAGGAAGGTTGGGGATCATCCAAGTGTGGTCCGTTTAATTTATCATGGCCAATTAGATGGACAAACGAGCGAAACGACGCGAATGAGGCATTTTCGGGCCAAATGGGTGTGCTATAGCCCACGGTTTTGGGGGTGGGCCTGGGGTCCAGGCATGGTGTGGGCCGAAAATCAATGGGGGAGTGCCAGGGAGGTTAGGGATCATCCCAGTGTGGTTGTTTTAATTTTTTGTGGCTATTTGGATGGACAAACGGGCGAAACGGGATGAACGAGGCATTTTTGGGCTAAATTGGGGTGCTATAGCCCACGGTTTTGGGGGTGGGCCTACGGTCCGGGCGTGGTATAGGCCAAAAATTGATGGGGGCATGCCAAGGAGGTTGCTGATCATCCCAGTTTGGTTTGTTTAATATATCGTGTCCATTTGGGTGGACAAACGGGTGAAATAACGCAAACGGGGCATTTTTGGGCCAAATCGGTGTGCTATAGCCTTCGATTTTGGGGGTGGGCCCGGGGTCCGGGCGTGGTGTGGGTTAAAAATCAATTGGAGTGTGATAGGGAGGTTGGGGACTGTCCCAGGGTGGTCCTTTTAATTTATGGTGGCCATTTGAGTAGACAAACAGGCGAAACGGTGCAAACGGGGTATTTTTGGGGCCAAATCGGTTGCTTTAGCCCATGAACTCGGGGGTGGGCTCGGGGTCCGGGTGTGGTGTGGGCCAAAATTTGATGAGGGAATGCCAGGGAGGATGGGGATAGAACCAGTGTTTTCCATTTAATTTATTGTTGCCATTTGGGTGGACAAACAGGCAACATGTCATCAACGGGGTGTTTTCGAGCCAAATCTGTGTGCTATAGCCCACAGTTTTGAGGTTGGACCCGTGGTACGGGCGTGGTGTAGGTTGAAAATCTATCAGGGCCTACCAGGAAGGTTAGGGATCATTCTAGTATGGTCCATTTTATTTATCAAGGCCATTTGAATGGAGAAACGGGTGAAACGGCACGAACAGGGCATTTTTGGGCCAAATCGGTGTGCTATGGCCCACGATTTTAGGGGTGGGCCCATTTTTCGAGCATGGTGTGGGCAAAAAATAGACGGGGGCATGGCAGGGAGGTTGTGGATCATCCCAGTGTGGTCTATTTATTTTATCTTGGCCATTTGGGAGGACAAACGGGCGAAACGGCACGAACGGGGCTATTTTGGCAAAATTATTGTGCTATAGCCCACGATTTTGGGGGTGGGCCCAGGGTTCAGGCGTGGTGTGGGCTAAAAATTGGGGGGCATGCCAGGGAGGTTTGGGATCATTTAGTGTGGTCTATTTAATTTATCATGGCCATTTGGATGGACAAACAGGCGAAACGGCACAAACGGGATATTTTCGGGCTAAATTGGTGTACTATAGTCCACGATTTTGGACGTGGGCCCGAGGTCCAGGCATGGTGTGGATCAAAAATTGATGGGGGTGGCAGGGAGGTTAGGATCATCCCAGTGTGGGCCGTTTAATTTATTATGGCTATTTGGGTTGACAAACGGGCAAAACGGCACGAACGGGGTATATTTGGGCCAAATTGTTGTGTTATAGCCTACGGTTTTGGGGGTGGGCCCAGGGTCCAGGCGTGGTAGGGTCGAAAATTGATGCGGGCATGCCAGGGAGGTTGGGGATCTTTACAGTATGTTTTGTTTAATACATCATTGCCATTTGGGTGGACAAACAGGCCAAACGACGCAAACAAAGAGTTTTCGAGCTAAATCGGTGTGCTATAGCCCACGGTTTAGGGGTGGGCTCGAGGTCCGATCGTGGTGTGGATCAAACATCAGTAGGGGCAAGCTAGGGAGGTTGGGAATCTTCCTAGTGTGGTTCACTTAATATATGATGGCCAGTTGGGTAGACAAACGAGCGAAACGGCATAAACGGGGCATTTTTAGGCTAAATCGGTGTGCCATAGCCCACAATTTTAGGGGTAGCACGGGGTCCAGGCATGGTGTAGGCTAAAAATCATTGGAGGCATGCTCGGAAAGTTGAGGATCATCCCAGTGTAGTCCATTTAATTTATCGTGGCCATTTGGGTGTACAAACGGGCGAAACGGCACGAACGGAATATTTTTGGGCCAAAGTGGTATGCTATATCCAACAGTTTCAGGGGTGGGCCCAGGGTCCAGGCATAGTGTGGGCTGAAAATCGACAAAGGTGTGCTAGGGAGGTTAGGAATTATCACAGTGTGGTCCATTGAATTTATATTGGCTATTTGGGTGGACAAATGGGCAAAACAACGCGAACGGGGAGTTTTCAGCCCAAATTGGTATGTTATAGCCCACAGTTTCAAGGGTGGGCTCGGGGTCCGTGTGTGGTGTGGGTAAAAAATCGATGGGGGCGTGCCAGGGAGGTTGGGGATCGTCCCAGTATGGTCCGTTAAATTTATCGTGGCCATTTGGGTGGATAAATAGGCAAAATCGCGCGAACGGGGCATTTTCAGGCTAAATCAGCATGCTATAGCCCACGGTTTTGGAGGTGGGCCCGGGGTTCGAGCATTGTGTGGGCGAAAAATCAACGAGGGCATGCCAGGGAAGTTAAGAATCATCCCGGTGTGGTTCGTTTAACTTATCGTAGCAATTTTGGTGGACAAACGGCGCGAACGGGTTATTTTCAGGCCAAATCAGTGTGCTATAGCCCACGGTTTTAGGGGTAGGCCTGAGGTCCGGGCGTGGTGTTGGCCGAAAATTGATGCGGGCATTCCAGGGAGGTTAGGGATTATCCCAGTGTGGTCCTTTTAATTTATCATGGCAATTTGGGTGGACAAACGGGTGAAATAGCGCGAACGGGGCATTTTCATGGTAAATCGGTGTGTTATAGCCCACGTTTTTACGGGAGGGCAAGTGATCCAGGCGTGGTGTTGGCCGAAAATTGATGTAGGTGTGCCAGGGAGGTTGGGGATCATCCCAGTATGGTTCGTTTAATTTATCGTTGCCATTTGGGTGGACAAACGGGCGAAACGGCGCGAACGAGAGATTTTCAAGCCAAATCGGTGTGCTATATCCCGCGGGTTCGGGGGTGGGCAAGTGGTTCGGACGTGGTGTAGGATGAAAATCAACGGAGGCATGTCAGGAAGGTTGGGGATCATCTAAGTGTGGTTCGTTTAATTTACCATGGTCATTTGGGAGGACTAACGGTTGAAACAGTACGAACAGGGCTTTTTCGGGCCAAATTGGTGTGCTATAGCCCACGATTTTGGGGGTGGGCCTGGGTTCTGGGCGTGCTGTGGGCCAAAAATCCACGGGGGCATGCCAGGGTGGTTAGGGATCGTCCCAGTGTGGTCCATTTAATTTATCGTGGCCATTTAGGTGGACAAATGGGCAAAACGGCACGAACAGAGCATTTTCGGGCTAAATCAGTGTGCTATCGCCCACGGTTTTTGGGGGTGGGCCCATGGTCCAACTGTGGTGTAGGCCAAAAAATAATAGGGGCATGCCAAGGAGGTTGGGGATCTTCCCAGTATGGTTCGTTTAATTTAGCGTGGCCATTTAGGTGGACAAACGAAAGAAACGGTGCGAACAGGTTATTTTCAGGCTAAATCGGTGTGACATAGCCCACGGTTTAGGGGGTAGGCCCGGGGTCGGGGCATAGTGTAGGCAAAAAATTGATAGGGGCATGCTCGGGAGGTTGGGGATCGTTCTAGTGTGGTCCGTTTAATTTATCGTGGATATTTGGGTGGATAAACGGGAGAAACGGTGCGAACGGGGAATTTTTAGGCAAAATTGGTGTGTTATAGCCCACGGTTTCGGCGGTGGGCTCGGGGTCCAAGCGTAGTAAGGGTTGAAAATCTTGGAGGGTATGCAAGGGAGGTTGGGAATCATCCCAGTGTGGTCAATTTAATTTATCATAGCTATTTTGGTGGACAAACAGGCAAAACGGTGCAAACGGAGAGTTTTCAGGCTAAATTGGTGTGCTATAGCCCATAGTTTTGGGGGTGGGATCGAGGTCCGAGCATGGTGTGGGTCATAAATCAGCGGGAGCGTGACAGGGAGGTTAGGGATCATCCCAGTATGGTCCGTTTAATTTATCGTGGCCAATTGGGTGGACAAACTGGGGAAACAGCGCGAATTAGGCATTTTCAGGCCAAATCGATGTGCTATAATCCACAATTTTTGGGGTGGGCCAGATGTTCGAGCGTGGAATGGTCCAAAAATTGATGAAGGCATGCATGGGAGGTTGGGGATCATCCCATTATGGTCCATTTGATTTATCGTGTCCATTTGGGTGGTCAAACGGGTGAAATAACGCAAATAGGGCATTTTTGGCAAAATTGGTGTGCTAAAGCCCACGGTTAATGGGTTGGGCCTGGGGTCCGGGCTGGGTGTAGGCCAAAAATCAACGATGGCATGCCAGGGAGGTTAGGATCATCCCAGTATGGTCCGTTTAATTTATTATGGCTATTTGGGTCGACAAACAAGCAAAACGGCATGAACGGGGAATTTTTCGGCCAAATCGATGTGCTATAGCCCACGGTTTTTGGGGTGGGCCCAGGGTCCAAGCGTGGTAGGGTCAAAAATTAATGCGGGCGTGCCAGGGAGGTTGGGTATCTTCACAGTATGTTCTGTTTAATTTATCATTGTCATTTGGGTGGACAAACGGACCAAACGGCGCAAACAAAGAGTTTTCAAGCTAAATCGGTGTGCTATAGCCCACGGTTTAGGGGTGGGCTCGAGGTCCGACCGTGGTGTGGATCAAACATCAGTAGGGGCAAGCTAGGGAGGTTGGGGATCGTCTTAGTGTGGTTTGTTTAATATATGGTGGCCAGTTGGGTAGACAAACGAGCGAAACGGCGCAACGGGGCATTTTTAGGCTAAATCAGTGTGCCATAGCCCACAATTTTGGGGGTAGCGCGGGGTCCGGGCATGGTGTAGGCTAAAAAAGGATGGAGGCATGCTCTGGAGGTTGAGGATCATCCCAGTGTGGTCCATTTAATTTATCGTGGCCATTTGCGTGGACAAATGGGCGAAACGGCACGAACGGAATATTTTTGGGCCAAAGCGATATGCTATATCCCACAGTTTCGGGGGTGGGCCTGGGGTCCAGGCATATTGTGGGCTGAAAATCGACAAAGGTGTGCTAGGGAGGTTAGAAATTATCACGGTGTGGTCCATTGAATTTATATTGGCTATTTGGGTGGACAAACGGGCGAAACAGCGTGAACGGGGAGTATTCAATCCAAATTGGTATGCTATAGCCCACGATTTCGAGGGTGGGCTCGGGGTCCGTGTGTGGTGTGGGTCAAAAATCGATGGGGGTGTGCCAGGGAGATTGGGGATCATCCCAGTATGGTCCTTTAAATTTATCGTGGCTATTTGGGTGGACAAATGGGCAAAACCGCGCGAACAGGGCATTTTCAGGCCAAATCGGCATGCTATAGCCCACGGTTTTGGAGGTGGGCCCGGGGTTCGAGCATTGTGTGGGCGAAAAATCAACGAGGGCATGCCAGGGAAGTTAGGAATCATCCCAGTATGGTCCGTTTAACTTATTGTAGCCATTTTGGTGGACAAACGGCGCGAACGGGGCATTTTCAGGCCAAATCAGTGTGCTATAGCCCACGGTTTTGGGGGTAGGCCTGAGGTCCGGGCGTGGTGTTGGACAAAAATTGATGCGGGCATTCCAGGGAGGTTAGGGATTATCCCAGTATTGTCCTTTTAATTTATCGTGGCAATTTGGGTGGACAAATGGGTGAAATATTGCCAACGGGGCATTTTCGTGGTAAATCGATGTGTTATAGCCCACGCATTTAGGAGTGGGCAAGTGATCCAGGCGTGGTGTTGGCCGAAAATTGACGTAGGTGTGCCAGGGAGGTTGAGGATCATCGCAGTATGGTTCGTTTAATTTATCGTTGCCATTTGGGTGGACAAACGGGTGAAACGGCGCGAACGGAGGGTTTTCAAGCCAAATCGGTGTGCTATATCCCGCGGGTTTAGGGGTGGGCGAGGGGTCCGGACGTGGTGTAGGATGAAAATCAACGGAGGCGTGTTAAGAAGGTTGGGGATAGTCTAAGTGTGGTTCGTTTAATTTACCATGGCCATTTGGATGGACAAACGGTTGAAACAATGCAAAAAGGGCTTTTTCGGGCCAAATTGGTGTGCTATAGCCCACGGTTTTGGGGGTGGGCTCGGGGTCTGGGCGTGCTGTGGGCCAAAAATCCACGGGGCCATGCCAGGGGGGTTAGAGATCATCCCAGTGTGGTCCATTTAACTTATCGTGGCCATTTAGGTGGATAAACGGGCAAAACGGCATGAACAGGGCATTTTTGGGCTAAATCAGTGTGCTATAACCCACGGTTTTTGGGGGTGGGCCCATGGTCCAACCGTGGTGTAGGCCAAAAATTAATGGGGGCATGCCAGGGCGGTTGGGGATCTTCTCAGTATGGTTCGTTTAATTTATCGTGGCCATTTAGGTGGACAAACGGATGAAATGGTGCAAACGAGTTATTTTTGGGCTAAATCGGTGTGACGTAGCCCACGGTTTAGGGGGTAGGCCCGGGGTCGGGGTATGGTGTAGGCAAAAAGTTTATAGGGGCATGCTCGGGAGGTTGGGGATCGTCCTAGTGTGGTCCGTTTAATTTATCGTGGATATTTGGGTGGACAAACGGGCGAAACGGTGCGGACAGGGAATTTTTAGGCCAAATTGGTGTGTTTTAGCCCACGGTTTTGGGGGTGGGCCCGGGGTCCAAGCGTAGTATGGGTTGAAAATCTAGGAGGGTAAGCAAGAGAGGTTGAAAATCGTCCCAGTGTGATCAATTTAATTTATCGTGGCTATTTTGGTAGACAAACAGGCAAAACGGTGCAAACGGAGAGTTTTCAGGCTAAATTGGTGTGCTATAGCCCACAGTTTTAAGGTGGGCCCGAGGTCCGAGCATAGTGTGGGTCATAAATCGATGGGAGCGTGCCATGGAGGTTGGGGATCATCCCAGTATGGTCCGTTTAATTTATCGTGGCCAATTGGGTGGACAAACCGGGAAAACGGCGCGAATTAGGCATTTTCTGGCCAAATCGATGTGCTATAGGCCACAGTTTTGGGGGTGGGCCAGATGTTCGAGCGTGGTATGGTCCAAAAATTGATGAAGGCATGCCTGGGAGGTTGGGGATCATCCCATTGTGGTCCGTTTGATTTATCGTGTCCAATTGGGTGGTCAAACGGGCGAAATAGTGCAAATGGGGCATTTTGGGAAAACTTGGTGTGATAAAGCCCACGGTTAATGGGGTAGGCCTGGGGTCCGGGCTGGGTGTAGGCCAAAAATCAACGAAGGCATGCCAGGGAGGTTGGGTATCATCCCAGTGTGGTCCGTTTAATTTATCGTGGCCATTTGGGTGGACAAACGGGTGAAACGGCATGAACGGGGCATTTTTCAGCCAAATCGATGTGCTATAGCCCACGGTTTTTGGGGTGTGCCCAGGGTCCAGGCGTGGTAGGGTCAAAAATTGATGCGGGCGTGCCGGGGAGGTTGGGGATCTTCACAGTATGTTCTGTTTAATTTATCATTGCCATTTGGGTGGACAAACGGGCCAAACAGCGCAAACAAAGAGTTTTCGAGCTAAATCGGTGTGCTATAGCCCACAGTTTAGTGGTAGGCTCGAGGTCCGATTGTTGTATGGATCAAACATCAGTAGGGGCATGCTAGGGAGGCTGTGGATCGTCCTAGTGTAGTTCGTTTAATTTATGGTGGCCAGTTGGGTAGGCAAACGAGCGAAACGGCGCGAACGGAGCATTTTTAGGCTAAACAGTGTGCCATAGCCCACAATTTTGGGGGTAGCGCGGGGTCCAGGCATGGTGTGGGCTAAAAATCGGCGGAGGCATGCTCAGAAGGTTGGGGATCATCCCAGTGTGGTCCATTTATTTTATCGTGGCCATTTGGGTGAACAAACGGGCGAAACGGTACGAACGGAACATTTTTGGGCCAAAGCGGTATGCTATATCCCACAGTTTCGAGGGTGGGCCTGGGGTCCAGGCATAGTGTGGGCTGAAAATCGACAAAGATGTGCTAGGGAGGTTAGGAATTATCACAGTGTGGTCCACTGAATTTACATTGGCTATTTGGGTGGACAAACGGGCAAAACAGCGCGAACGGGGAGTTTTCAGCCTAAATTGGTATGCTATAGCCCACGGTTTAGAGGGTGGGCTCGGGGTCCGTGTGTGGTGTGGGTCAAAAATCGATGGGGGCGTGCCAGGGAGGTTGGGGATCATCCCAGTATGGTCCGTTAAATTTATCATGGCCATTTGGGTGGACAAATGGGCAAAACCGCGCGAACGGGGCATTTTCAGGCCAAATAGGCATGCTATAGCCCATGGTTTTGGAGGTGGGCCCGGGGTCCGAGCATTGTGTGGGTGAAAAATCAATGAAGGCATGTCAGTGAAGTTAGAAATCATCCTAGTGTGGTTCGTTTTATTTATCGTAGCCATTTGGGTGGACAAACGGCGCGAACGGGGCATTTTCAGGCCAATTTGGGGTTAGGCCTGAGGTCCGGGCGTGGTGTTGGCTGAAAATTGATGCGGGCATTCCAGGGAGGTTAGGGATTATCCCAGTGTGTTCCTTTTAATTATCGTGGCAATTTGGATAGACAAACGGGTGAAATAGCGCGAACGGGGCATTTTCGTGGTAAATCGATTTGTTATAGCCCACGGTTTTAGGGGTGGGCAAGTGATCCAGGCGTGGTGTTGGCTGAAAATTGATGTGGGTGTGCCAGGGAGGTTGGAGATCATCCCAGTTTGGTTCATTTAATTTATCGTTGCCATTTGGTGGAAAAACGGGCGAAACGGCGCGAACGGGAGGTTTTCAAGCCAAATCGGTGTGCTATATCCCGCGGGTTCGAGGGTGGGCAAGGAGTCCGGATGTGGTGTAGGATGAAAATCAATGGAGGCGTGTCAGGAAGGTTGGGAATCGTCTAAGTGTGGTTCGTTTAATTTACCATGGCCATTTGGATGGACTAACGGTGGAAACAGTGCAAAAAAGGCTTTTTCGGGCCAAATTGGTGTGCTATAGACCATGGTTTTGGGGGTGGGCCCGGGGTCTGGGCGTGCTGTGGGCCAAAAATCCACGGGGGCATGCCAGGGTGGTTAGGGATCGTCCCAGTGTGGTCCATTTAATTTATCATGGAACGGGCAAAATGGCACGAACAGCGCATTTTCGAGCTAACTCAGTGTGCTATAGCCCACAGTTTTTGGGGGTGGGCCCATGGTCCAACCGTGGTGTAGGCTAAAAATTAATGGGGGCATGCCAGGGAGGTTGGGGATCTTTCCAGTATGATTCGTTTCATTTATCGTGGCCATTTGGGTGGACAAAAGGATGAAACGGTGCGAACGAGTTATTTTTGGGCTAAATCGGGTTGACATGGCCCACAATTTACGGGGTAGGCCCGGGGTCGGGGCATGGTGTAGGCGAAAAATTTATAGGGGCATGCTCGGGAGGTTTGGGATCATTCTAGTGTGGTTCGTTTAATTTATCGTGGATATTTGGGTGGACAAATGGGCGAAACGGTGTGAACAGGAAATTTTTGGGCCAAATTGGTGTCTTATAGCCCACGGTTTTGGGGGTGGGCTCGGGGTCCGAGTGTGTTGTGGGCCAAAAATTAATGAAGGCACGCCAGGGAGGTTGGGGATCATCCCAGTATGGTCCGCTTAACTTAGCGTGGCCATTTGGGTTGACAAACGGCACGAACGGGGTATTTTCAGACCAAATTGGTCTGCTATAGCCCATGGTTTAGGGGGTGGGCCTAAGGTCCGGGTGTCGTGTGGGTTAAAAATTGATGGGGATATTCCAAGGAGATTGGGGATCATCCCAGTGTGGTCCGTTTAATTTATCGTGGCATTTCGGGTGGACAAATTGGAGAAACAGCATGAACGGGGCATTTTTATACCAAATTGGTGTGCTATAGCCCACGATTTCAAAGGTGGGCGAGTGATCGTATTGGTAAAAAATTGACGGGGAAGTGACAGGGAGGTTGCGGATCATCCCTGTGTGGTCCGTTTAATTTATCGTTGCCATTGGGTGGACAAACGGGCAAAATGACTCAAACGGTGCATTTTCGGGCCAGATCGGTGTGCTATATCCCACGGTTTCGGGGATGTGCAAGGGGTCTGGGCATGCTGTAGGCTGAAAATCGACAGGGGCATGTCAGTGAGGTTGGGTATTGTCCCAGTATGGTCCTTTTAATTTACTGTGGCTATTTGGGTGGACTAACGATCGAAACGGTGCAAACGGGGCATTTTCGATCCTCATCTCTGTGCCATAGCCCACGGTTTTGGGGGAGGGCCCAGCTTCTGGGCGTGGTGTGGGAAAAAAATTGATGGGGGCGTGCCAGGGAGGTTAGGTATTGTCCCAGTGTAGTCCATTTAATTTATCGTGGCCATTTAGGTGGACAAACGAGCGAAATAGCACGAACAGGGAATTTTTGGGCTAAATCGGTTTGCTATTACCGACGATTTTTGGGGGTGAGCCCATGGTCCGACCGTGGTGTAGGCCTAAAATCGATGAAGGCGTGGCAGGGAGTTTGGGAATTATCCCAGTATGGTCTGTTTAATTTATCGCGGCTATTTGGGTGGACAAATGGGCAAAACGGCACGAATGGGGCATTTTTGGGCTAAATTGGTCTGCTCTAGCCTACAATTTTGGGGGTGGGCCCGGGGTTCGGGTGTAGTGTAGGCCAAAAATTGATGGGGACATGCCAGGGAGGTTGGGTACTGTACCAGTGTGGCCCGTTCAATTCATTGTGGCCCTTTTGGTGGACAAATGGGTGAAATAGTACGAATGGAGCATTTTCAGGCCAAATAAGTGTGCTATAGCCAAAGGTTTAGGGGATTGGCCTAGAGTCCGGGTGTGGTGTGAATAGAAAATAGATGGGGGCGTGTCTGGAAGGTTGGGGATCATCCCAGTATGGTCTGTTTAATTTATCGTGGCCATTTAGATGGATAAACAGGCGAAACGGCGCGAACGGGGCATTTTTGGGCTAAATTGGTGTGCTATAGCCCACGGTTTTGGGGGTGGGCCTGGGGTCCGGGCATGGAGCGGGCCGAAAATCGATGAGGGAGTGCCAGGGAGGTTAGGGATCATCCCAGTGTGGTTGGTTTAATTTATCGTGGTTATTTGGGTGGACAAACGGGCGAAACAGGATGAACGAGGCATTTTTGGGCTAAATTGGGGTGCTATAGCCCACGATTTTGGGGGTGGGCCCAGGGTTCGGGCGTGGTGTGGGCCAAAATTTGATGAGGGTGTGCCAGGGAGGTTGGGAATTGTCCCAGTATAGTCCTTTTAATTTATCTTGTCCATTTGGGGAGACAAACGGGCAAAACGGTGCGAATGGGGTATTTTTCGGGCCAAATCGGTTGCTTTAGCCCACGAACTCGGGGGTGGACTCGGGGTCCGGGCGTGGTGTGGGCCAAAATTTTATGAGGGTGTGCCAGGGAGGATGGGGATCGAACCAATGTTTTTCGTTTAATTTATTGTTGCCATTTGGGTGGACAAACAGGCAACACGTCATGAACGGGGTGTTTTCGAGCAAAATCTGTGTGCTATAGCCCACAGTTTCGAGGTTGGGCTCGTGGTTCGGGTGTGGTGTAGGCTAAAAATCGATGGGGGCCTATCAAGGAGGTTGGGGATCATCCCAGTATGGTTCGTTTTATTTATCGAGGCGATTTGGATGGAGAAACGGGCGAAACGGCACGAACAAGACATTTTTGGGCCAAATCGATGTGCTATGGCCCACGATTTCGAGGGTGCGGCTAGTGTCCGAGCATGGTGTGGGCCAAAAATAGACGGGGGCATGGCAGGGAGGTTGTGGATCATCCCAGTGTGGTCCATTTATTTTATCGTGGCCATTTCGGAGGACAAACGGGCGAAACAGTACGAACGGGTCTATTTTGGCAAAATTGTTGTTCTATAGCCCATGATTTTAGGGGTGGGCCCAGCGTCCAGACGTTGTGTGGGCTAAAAATTGGGGGGCATGCCTTGGAGGTTGGGGATCATCTCAGTGTAGTCCGTTTAACATATCATGGCTATTTAGTTGGACAAATGGGCGAAACGGCACAAACGGGATGTTTTCGGAATAAATTGGTGTACTATAGCCCACGATTTTGGAGGTGGGCCCGGGGTCCGGGTATGGTGTGGCCCAAAAATTAATGGGGGGTGGCAGGGAGGTTGGGATCATCCCAGTGTGGGCCGTTTAATTTATTGTGGTCATTTGGGTCGATAAATGGGCAAAACGGCACAAACGGGGAATTTTTGGGCTAAATTGTTGTGCTATAGCCTACGATTTAGGGGGTGCGCCCAGGGTCCGGGCGTGGTGGGGTCAAAAATTGATAGAGGGATGCCAGGGAGGTTGGGGATCTTCTCAGTATGGTCCGTTTAAGTTATAATTGCCATTTGGGTGGACAAACGGGCCAAACAGCGCGAACAAAGAGTTTTCAGGCTAAATCGGTGTGCTATAGCCCACGGTTTAGGGATGGGCCCGAGGTTCGGTCGTGGTGTGGATCAAACATCAGTAAGGGCATGCTAGGAAGGTTGGGGATCATCCCAGTGTAGTTCGTTTAATTTATGGAGGCTAGTTGGGTTGACAAACGAGCGTAACGGCGCGAACGGGGCATTTTTAGGATAAATCGGTGTGCCATAGCCCACAGTTTTGGGTGTAGCACGGGGTCCGGGCATGGTGTAGGCTAAAAATTAATGGAGGCATGCTCGGGAGGTTAGGGATCGTCCCAGTGTGGTCCATTTAATTTATCGTGGCCATTTGGGTGGACAAACGAGCGAAACAACATGAACAGGGCATTTTCGGGCCAAATCGGTATACTATATCCCACAGTTTTGGGGGTGGGCCTGGGGTCCAGGCATAGTGTGGGCTCAAAATCGACAAGGGTATGCCAGGGAGGTTAGGAATTATCACATTGTGGTCCATTTAATTTATAGTGGCTATTTAGGTGGACAAACGGGTGAAATAGTGCGAACGGGAGGTTTTCAGGCTAAATTGGTAAGCTATAGCTCACGATTTCGAGGGTGGGCTCAGGGTCCATGTGTGGTGTGGGTCAAAAATCGATGGAGGCGTGCCAGGGAGGTTGGGGATCACCCCAGTGTGGTCCGTTTAATTTATCGTGGCCATTTGGGTGGACAAATGGGCAAAACCGCGTGAACGGGGCATTTTCCGGCCAAATCGGCATGCTATAGCCAACGGTTTTGGAGGTGGGCCCGGGGTCAGAGCTTTGCGTGGGCCAAAAATCAATGAGGGCATGCCGTGGAAGTTGGAGATCATCCCAGTCTGGTCCGTTTAATTTATCGTGGCTATTTGGGTGGACAAACGGCGCGAACGGGGCATTTTCAAGCCAAATCGGTGTGCTATAGCCCACGGTTTCGGGGGTAGGGCTGAGGTCCGGCTGTGGTGTTTGCCGAAAATTGATGGGGGCATTCCAGGAAGGTTGGGGATTATCCCAGTGTTGTCCATTTAATTTATCGTGGCAATTTGGGTGGACAAACGGGTGAAATAGTGCGAACGGGTTATTTTTGTGGCAAATCGGTGTGCTATAGCCCACGGTTTTAGGGGTAGACAAGTAATCCAGGCGTGGTGTGGGAGAAAAATTGATGTGGATGTGCCAGAGAGGTTGGGGATCATCCCAGTATGGTCCGCTTAATTTATCGTTTCCATTTGGGTGGACAAATGGGAGAAACAGCGCGAACGAGGGATTTTTAAGCCAAATCGTTGTGCTATATCCCATGGTTTCGGGGGTGGGCAAGGGGTTCGGACGTGGTGTAGGATGAAAATCGACGGAGGCATGTCAGGGAGATTGGGGATCGTCCAAGTATGGATCGTTTAATTTATCATGGCCATTTGGGTGGACTAACGGTCGAAACAGTGCGAACAGGGCATTTTCGAGCTAAATTTGTGTGCTATAGCCCATGGTTTTGGGGGTGGGCCCGAGGTCTGGGCGTGTTGTGGGCCAAAAATCGATGCCGCATGCCAAGGTGGTTAGGGATCATCCCAGTGTGGTCCATTTAATTTATCGTGGCCATTTAGGTGTACAAACGGGTGAAACAGCACGAACGGAGCATTTTTGGGCTCTATCGGTGTGCTATAGCCCACCGATTTTGGGGGTGGGACCATGTTCCAATCATGGTGTAGGCCGAAAATCAATGGGGGCATGCCAGGGAGGTTGGGGATCATCCTAGTATGGTTTGTTTAATTTATCATGGCCATTTAGCTAGACAATCGGGTGAACCAGCGCAAACGGGGCATTTTCGGGCTAAATCGATGTGCCATAGCCCACGGTTTAGGGGGTAGGCCAGGGGTCCGGGCATGGTGTAGGCCAAAAATTGATGGGGGCATGCTCGGGAGGTTGGGGATCTTCTTAGTGTGGTCCATTTAATTTATCATGGATATTTGGATGGACAAACGAGCGAAACAGCGCGAACGGGGAATTTTTGGGCTAAATCGGTGTGTTATAGCCTACGGTTTTGGGGCTGGGCCAAGGTCCAGGCATAGTATGGGTCAAAAATCTAGGATGGTATGCAAGGGAGGTTGGGAATCGTCCCAGTATGGTCAATTTAATTTATCGTGGCTATTTTGGTGGACAAACAGGCAAAACGGTGCAAACAGGGAGTTTTCAGGCTAAATTGGTGTGCTATAACCCATGGTTTTAGGGGTGGGCTTGAGGTCCGAGCATGGTGTAGGTCATAAATTGACATGGGCATGCCAGGGAGGTTAGGAATCATCCCAATATGGTCCGTTTAATTTATCGTGGCCATTTGGGTGGACAAATTGGTGAAACGGCGTGAATAGGTCATTTTCAGGCCAAATTGGTGTGCTATAGTCCACAGTTTTGGGGGTGGCCCCAATGTTAGGTCGTGGTATGGGCCAAAAATTGATGAAGGCATGCCTGAGAGGTTGGGGATCGTCCCATTGTGGTCCGTTTGATTTATTGTCTCCATTTGGGTGGTCAAACGGGCGAAATGGCGCAAATAGGGCATTTGGGGCCAAATTGGTGTGCTATAGCACACGGTTAATGGGGTGAGCCTGGGGTCCGGGCTAAGTGTAGGCAAAAAATCAATGAAGGCATGCTAGGGAGGTTGAGGATCATCCCAATATGGTTCATTTAATTTATCATGGCCATTTGGGTGGACAAACGGGTGAAACGTCACGAAAGGGGCATTTTTAGGGTAAATGGATGTGCTATAGCCTAAGGTTTTGGGGGTGGGCCCAGGGTCCGGTCGTGGTGTGGGCCGAAAATTGATGGGGTCGTGCCAGGGAAATTGGGGATCATCCCAGTGTGGTTCATTTAATTTATCGTGGCCTTTTGGGTTGATAAATGGGCAAAATAGCGTGAACAGGGCATTTTTGAGCCAAATGGGTGTGCTATAGCCCACCGTTTTGGGGAGGGCTCGGGGTCCGAGCATTGTGTTGGAAAAAAATTGATAGAGGCATGCCAGGGAGGTTTGGGATTATCCCAGTGTAGTCCGTTTAATTTATCGTGGTCATTTGGGCGGACAAACGGGTAAAATAGCAAGAATGGGGCATTTTTGGACCAAATAGGTGTGCTATAGCCCATGGTTTTATGGGCAGGCCCGAGGTTCGGTGGTGGTGTGGCATGAAAATCGATGGGGGCATGCGAGGGAGGTTGAGGATCATCCCAGTGTGGTCTGTTTAATTTACTGTGGCCATTTAGGTGGAAAAATGGGTGAAATAGCGCGAACCGAGCATTTTTGGGCCAAATGGGTGTGCTATAGCCCACGATTTTGGGGGTAGGCTCGGTATTCGGGCGTAGTGTTGGACAAAATTTGATGAGGGCATGCCAGGGATCGTTCAAGTGTGGTCCTTTTAATTTATCGTGGCTATTTGGGTAGATAAACGGGCAAAACAGCACGAATGGGGCATTTTTGGGACAAATCATTGTGCTATAGCCTACGATTTTGGAGGTGGGCTCGGTATCCGGGCATGGTGTGGGCCAAAAATCAATGGAGGCGTGACAAGGAGGTTGATAATCATCCCAGTGTGGTCCATTTAATTTATCGTGGCCATTTGGGTGGACAAACGGGTACAACAGTGCGAAAGAGGCATTTTAAGGCCAAATTGATATGCTATAACCCACAGTTGTGGGGGTAGGCCCAGGGTTCGGGCGTGGTGTGCGCCAAAAATCGATGGAGGCGTCCTAGTGTAATAAATTTAATTTATCATAGCCATTTGGGTGGACAAACGGGCAAAACGGTATGAATGGTCATTTTTCTAGCCAAATCGGTGTGCTATAGCCCATGGTTTCGGGGGTGGGCCCGGAATCCGGGCGTGGTGTAGGTCAAAAATTGATGGGGCGTGCCAGGGAGGTTGGGGATCGTCCCTGTATGGTCCGTTTAATTTATCATGGCCATTTGGGTGGACAAATGGGCGAAATGATGCGAACGGGGCATTTTTGGGCCAAATCGGTGTGCTATAGCCCACGATTTTAGGGGTCGGCCCGGGGTCCAGGCATAGTGTGGGTTGAAAATCGACAAGGGTGTGCCACGGAGGTTGGAAATCATCCCAGTGTGGTCCATTTAATTTATCGCGGCCATTTGGGTGGACAAACGGGTGAAATGATGCAAATGGGGTATTTTCGGCCCAAATGGTTGTGCTATTTCCCACGTTTTTGGGGGTGGGCTCGGGGTTCCGGCGTGGTGTTGGACGAAGATTGATGGGGACATGCCAGGGAGGTTGGGGATCATTCAAGTGTGGTCCGTTTAATTTATCACGACTATTTGGGTGGACAAACGGGGAAAAAGGCATGAATGAGGCATTTTCGAGCCAAATCGTTATGCTATAGCCTACGGTTTCGGGGGTGGACTCGGGGTCCGGGCGTGGTATGGGCCGAAAATCGATGGAGGCATGCCAGGGAAGTTGGGGATCATCCCAGTATGGTTCGTTTAATTTATCTTTACCATTTAGGTGGACAAACGGGCGAAACGACATGGACGGGACATTTTCGGGATAAATCGGTGTGCTATATCCCACGATTTAGGGGGTGGGTAAGGGTTTCGGGCATGGTGTAGGCTAAAAATTGATGGGGGCGTGTCAGGGAGGTTTGGTATTATCCCTATATGGTTCGTTTAATTTATGGTGTCCATTTGGGTGGTCAAACGAGTGAAATGGCACAAATGGGGTATTTTGAGCCAAATCCGTGTGCTATAGCCCACGGTTGCGGGGGTGGGCTTGGGTTCCAGGCGTGGTGTGGGCAAAAAATTGATGAAGGCATGCTAGGGAGGTTAGGGATCATCCCAGTGTGATCCGTTTAATTTATCGTGGCCATTTGGGTGGACAAACGAGCAAAACGGTGCTAACGAGGCATTTTCAGGCTAAATTGGTATGCTATAGCCCATGGTATTGGGGGTGGGCCTGGGTTTGGGGCGTGGTGTGGGCCAAAAATTAATGGGGGCATGCCAAGGAGGTTGGGGATCATCCCAGTATGGTCTGTTTAATTTATCGTGACCATTTGGGTGGACAAACAGGCGAATGGCCGTGAACGGGGCATTTTCGGGCCAAATGGGGGCATGCCAGAGAGGTTTGGGGTCATCCCAGTGTGGTCTATTTAATTTATCGTGGCCATTCAGGTGGACAATCGGGTGAAACGGCATAAACGGGGCATTTTTGGGCCAAATCGGTGTGCTATAGCCCACGAATTTGGGGGTGAGCCCGGGGTCCGAGCGTGGTGTGAGTCGAAAATTAATGGAGGCTTGCCAGGGTGTTGGGAATCATCCCAGTGTGGTCCGTTTAATTTATCGTGGCCATTTGGGTGCACAAACAGCTGAAATGACGTGAACGGGGTATTTTAGGGCCAAATAGGTGTGTAATTGCCCACGTTTTTGGTGGTGGGCCTGGGGTCCGGGCGTGGTGTGGGCCAAAAATTGATGGGGGCGCGCTAGAGAGTTTAGGGATCATGCCAGTGTGGTTCGTTTAATTTATCGTGGCCATTTGGGTGGACAAAGGGCGAAGCGGTCTAAACGGGGAGTTTTTCTAGCAAAATCAGTGTAGCCCATGATTTTGGGGGTAGGCTCGGGGTCCAGGCATGGTGTGGAACAAAAATCGATGGGGGCGTGCCAAGGAGGTTTGGGATCGTCCCAGGGTGGTCTGTTTAGTTTATCCTGGCCATTTTGGTGGACAAACGGGCGAAACGGCGCGAATGGGGCATTTTCAAACCAAATCGATATGCTATAGCCCATTATTTTGGAGGTGGGCCCGGGGTTCGGGTGTGGTGTGGGCTGAAAATTGATGGGGGCATGCCAAGGAGGTTGGGGATCATCCTAGTGTGGTCCGTTTAATTTATCGTGGCCTTTTGGGTGGACAAACAGGCGAAACGGCACGAAAGAGGCATTTTCAGGCCAAATCGATGTGCTATAGCCCACGGTTTTGGGGGTGGGCCCGGGGTCCGAGCGTGGTGTGGGATGAAAATTTATGGGGTGTGCCAGGGAAATTGGGGATCATCCCAGTGTGGTCCATTTAATTTATCGTGGCCATTTGGGTGGATAAACAGGCAAAACGGCGAGAACGGTGAAATTTCAGGCTAAGTCGGTGTGCTATAGCCCATGGTTTTAGAGGTGGGCCCCGGGTCCGGTATTGACGGAGGCTTGCCAGGGAGGTTTGGGATCATCCAAGTGTAGTCCGTTTAATTTATCATGGCTATTTGGGTGGACAAACGGGCGAAAAGGCGCGAATAGGGCATTTTTGGGCCAAATAGTTGTGATATAGCCTACGGTTTTGGGAGTGGGCTCGGGGTCCAGGCATGGTGTGGGCCAAAAAATTGATAGGGGTGTGTCAGGGAGGTTAGGGATTATCCCATTTTGGTCCGATTAATTTATCTTGTCCATTTTTTTGGACAAAAGGGAAAAACGGTGCAAACTAGGCATTTTCGGGCCAAATCGGTGTGATATAGCCCACGGTTTTGGGGTGGGCCTGGGGTTCAGGTATGGTGTAGGCCAAAAATTGATGGGGGCATGCCAGGAAAGTTGAGGATCATCCCAGTGTGGTCCGTTTAATTTATAATTGCTATTTAGGTGGACAAACGGGCGAAATGGCGGGGACGAGACATTTTTGGGATAAATCGGTGTGCTATATCCCACGGTTTTGGGGGTGGGCAAGGGGTTCGAGCATGGTGTAGGCTAAAAATTGATGGGGGAGTGTCAGGGGGGTTGGGGATCGTCCCAGTATGGTTTGTTTAATATATGGTTTCCATTTGGGTGGTCAAACGGGTGAAATGGCGCAAATGGGGCATTTTGGACCAAATCGGTGTGCTATAGCCCACGGTTGCGGGGGTGGGCCCCCGAATCCAGGCGTGGTGTAGGCAAAAAATTAACGAAGGCATGCTAGGGAAGTTAGGAATCGTCGCAGTGTGATCCGTTTAATTTATCATGGCCATTTGGGTGGACTAACAGGCGAAACGGTACAAACAGGGAATTTTCAGTTCAAATTGGTGTGCTATAGCCCACGGTTTTGGAGGTGGGCTTGGGGTTAGAGCGTGGTGTGTGCCAAAAATTAATGGGGTGGGGATCATCCCAGTATGGTCCGTTTAACTTATCATGACCATTTGGGTGGACAAACGGGCAAATTGGCGCGAACGGGGCATTTTTTGGGCCAAATGGGTGTGCTATAGCCCACCGTTTTGGGGGAGGGCTCGGGGTCCGAGCATGGTGTTGGATGAAAATCGATAGGGGTGTGCCATGAAGGTTTGCAGTCTTCCCAGTGTGGTCCGTTTAATTTATCGTGGCCATTTGTGTGGACAAACAGGCGAAACGGCGTAAACGGGGCATTTTCAGGCCAAATCAGTGTGCTATAGCCCACGGTTTTGGGGGTAGCCCCGGAGTTCGAGCGTGGTGTTAGTCGAAAATCAAAGGGGGATTTCCAGGGAGTTGGAAATCGTCCCAGTGTGGTCCGTTTAATTTATCGTGGCCATTTGGATGCACAAACGGGCAAAATAACACGAACGGGGTATTTTCGGACCAAATAGGTGTGCTATTGCCCACGTTTTTGGGGGTGAGCTCGGGGTTCAGACATGGTGTACACCGAAAATTGATGGGGATCATCCCAGTGTGGTCCGTTTAATTTATCGTGGCCATTTTGGTGGACCAAGGGCGAAGCGATGTGAACGGGGAGTTTTTCTAGCCAAACCGGTGAGCTATAGCCCACGATTTTGGGGTGGGCCCGGGGTCCGGGCGTGGTGTGGGATGAAAATTGATGGCGATCGTCCCAGTGTGGTCTTTTTAATTTATCGTGGCCATTTTGGTGGACAAACAGTCAAAACAGCGCGAATGGGGCATTTTCGAGCCAAATCGGTGTGCTATAGCCCATAGTTTTGGGGGTAGGCCCAGGTTTTGGGTGTGGTGTGGGCTAAAAATTGATGGGGGCGTGCCAAGGAAGTTGGGGATCATCCCAGTGTGGTTCGTTTAATTTATCGTGGCCATTTGGGTGGATAAACGGGAGAAACAGCGCGAACGGGGCATTTTCAAGCCAAATCGGTGTGCTATAGCCCACGGTTTCTAGGGTGTGCCCAGGGTCCGAGTGTGGTATGGGAAAAAAATCAATGGGGGCGTTCTAGGGAGGTTGGCGATCATCCCAGGGTGGTCTGTTTAATTTATCGTGGCTATTTTGGTGGATAAACGGGTAAAACGGCATGAACGGGGCATTTTCGAGCCAAATTGGTGTGCTACAGCCCATAGTTTTGGGGGTGGGCTCGGGTTTCAGGTGTGGTGTGGGCCAAAAATTGATGGGGGCGTGCCAAGGAGGCTGGGGATCATCCCAGTGCGGTTCGTTTAATCTATCGTGGCTATTTGGGTGGACAAACGGACGAAACTACACGAACAGGGCATTTTCAGGCCAAATCGATGTGATATAGCCCACGGTTTTGGGGGTGGGCTCGGGGTCCGAGCGTAGTGTGGGATGAAAATTGATGGGGCCGAGATTGGGGATCATCCCAGTATGATCCATTTAATTTATCGTGGTCATTTGAGTGGATAAACAATAGAAACGGCGCGAACGGCGAAAGTTTGGGCTAAGTCGGTGTGCCATAGCCCATGGTTTTGGCGGTGGGCCGAGGGTACGGGTGTGGCGTGGGTCTAAAATCGACGGAGCCTTGCCAGGGAGGTTAGGGATCGTCCCAGTGTGGTCCGTTTAATTTATCGTGTCCAATTCAGTGGACAAACGGGCAAAATGATGCGAACGGGGTATTTTCGGGCTAAATAGGGTGTGCTATAGCCCACGATTTTGGGGGAGGGTCCGGGGTCCAAGCGTGGTGTGGGACAAAAATTTACAGGGGCGTGCCAAAGAGGTTGGGGATCATCCCAGTGTGGTCCGTCTAATTTATTGTGGCTATTTGGGTGGACAAATGGGTGAAATAGCAAAAACGGGGCATTTTCAGGACAAATCAGTGTGCTATAGCCCTCTGTTTTAAGGGTGGGCTCGGGGTTCGGGCATTGTGTGGGCCAAAAATCGATGGGGGTATACCAGGGATGCTGGGGATCATCCCAGTGTGGTCTATTTAATTTATGGTGGCCATTTGGGTGGACAAACGGGCGAAACGGCCTGAACGAGGTATTTTCAGGCCAAATCGGCGTGCTATAGCCCACGATTTTGGGAGTGGGCTCGGGGACCGAGCGTTATGTGGGATGAAAATTGATGGGGGCGTGCCAGAGAGATTGGGGATCATCCCAGTGTGGTCCATTTAATTTATCGTGGCCATTTGGGTGGATAAACAGCGAAACGGAGCGAACGGCAAAATATCTGGCTAAGTCGGTGTGCTATAGCCCAGGGTTTTGGAGGTGGGCCCAGGGTCCGGGTGTGGTGTGGGTCAAAAATCGATAGAGGCTTGCCAGGGAGGTTGGGGATTGTCCAAGTGTGGTCCGTTTAATTTATCATGGCTATTTGGGTGGACAAACAGGCGAAAAGGAGCGACTGGGGCATTTTCAAGCTAAATCGTTGGGCTATAAACTACAGTTTTGGGAGTGGGCTCGGGGTCCGGGTGTAGTGTGGGTCAAAATTTGATAGGGGTGTGTCAGGGAGGTTAGGGATCATCCCATTGTGGTCTGATTAATTTATCGTGTCCTTTTGGGTGGACAAAAGGGAAAAACGGCCCAAACGGGGAATTTTTAGGCCAAATCAGTGTGCTAGCCCACTATTTTTGGGGTGGGCCTGGGGTTCGGGCGTGGTGTAAGCCAAAACTCGACGGGGGTGTGCCAGAGAAGTTGGGGATCATCCCAGAGTGGTCCGTTCAATTTATCTTTACTATTTAGGTGGACGAACGGGCGAAACGATGCCAACGGAACATTTTCGGGCCAAATCTTTGTGCTCTATCCCACGGTTTCGAGGGTGGGCAAGGGGTATGGGTGTGGTGTAGGATGAAAATAGATGAGGGCGTGTCAGGGAGGTTGGGGATCGTCTCAGTATGGTTCGTTTAATTTATGGTGTCCATTTAGGTGGTCAAATGGGTGAAATGGCGCAAATGGGGCATTTTGGGCCAAATCGATGTGCTAAAGCCCACGATTACGGGGGTGGGCCTGGGGTCCGGGCGTGATGTGGGCAAAAAATTGAAGAAGACATGATATGGAGGTTGGGTATCGTCCCAGTGTGATCCATTTAATTTATCATGGCCATTTGGGTGGACAAACGGGCGAAACGGCGCTAACGGGTCATTTTAAGGCCAAATCGATGTGCTATAGCCCACGGTTTTAGGGGTGGGACTGTGGTTGGGGCGTGGTGTGGGCCAAAAATTAATAGGGGCGTGCCAGGAAGGTTGGGGATCATCCCAGTATGTTCCGTTTAATTTATCGTGACTATTTGGGTGGACAAACGGGCGAATGGGCGCGAACAGGGCATTTTTGGGCCACATATGTGTGCTATAGCCCACCGTTTTGGGGGAGGGCTTGGGGTCCGAGCATGGTGTTGGATTAAAATTGATGGAGGTGTGCCAGGGAGTGTTGGGGTTATCCCAGTGTGGTCCGTTTAATTTATCATGGCCATTTGTGTGAACAAACGGGCGAAACGACGCAAACGGGGCATTTTTTGGCCAAATCGGTGCGCTATAGCCCATGGTTTTGGGGGTGGGCCCGGGGTTCGAGCGTGGTGTGAGTAGAAAATTGATGGGGGCTTGCCAAGGAGTTGGGAATCGTTCCAGTGTAGTTTATTTAATTTATCGTGGCTATTTGGGTGCACGAACAGGTGAAATGACACAAACGGGGCATTTTTAGGCCAAATCGGTGTGCTATAGCCCACGGTTTTGGAGGTGGGCCTGGGGTCCAGGCATACTGTGGGCCAAAAATCGACCGGGGCATATCAGGGAGGTTGGGGATTGTCTCAGTGTGGTTCGTTTAAATTTTCATGGCCATTTGGTGGATAAACGGGCGAAACAGCACAAACGAAAAGTTTTTAGGACAAATCGGTGTGCTATAGCCCATGATTTCGGGGGCGGGCCTAAAGTCAAGGCGTGTTGTTGAGAAAAAATCAACTGAAGCATGTCAGGGAGGTTGAGGATCATTCCAGAGTGGTCTGTTTAAATTTTTGTGGCCATTTGGGTGGTCAATCGGGTGAAATAATGCGAACGGGGCATTTTCGGGCTACGTCGGTGTGCTATAACCCACGGTTTTGGGAGCGGGCCAGGGCTCCGGGTGTGCTGTGGGCCAAAAATCGACCGGGGCATGCCATAAAGGTTGAGGATCATCCCAGTGTTGTCCGTTTAAATTTTTATTACCAATTGGGTGGACAAACGGGCGAAATAGCACGAATTGGGCATTTTCGGGCAAAATTGTGTGTTATAGCCCACGATTTTGGGGGTGGTCCCAAGGTCCGGGCATGCTGTAGGTTGAAAATCGACTGAGGCATGCCAGGGAGGTTGGTGATCATCCCAATGTTGTACATTTAAATTTTCGTGGCCATTTGGGTAGACAAACTAGCAAAAAGGCACGAACGGGGTATTTTTGGGCCAAATTGGTGTGCTATAGCCCATGGATACGGGGATAGGCCCGGGGTCTAGGCATACTGTGGGCAAAAAATCGATTGGGTCATGTCAGGGAGGTCTAGGCATACGGTGCAAACGAGATATTTTTTGACCAAATCGATGAGCAATAGCCCACGATTTTGGGGGAGGGCCCGAGTTCTGAATGTACTGTGGGCCAAAAATCACTGGGATGCACTAGGAGGTTGGGGATCATCCCAATGTGGTCCATTTAAATTTTTTGGCCATTTGGGTGGACAAACGGGCGAAACGAGGCATTTTCAGGCCAAATAGGTGTGCAATAGCCCACAAGTTTAGGGGAGGGCCCGGGATCCGAATATGCTGTGGCCCAAAAATCATCAGGGCATACCAGGGAGGTTAGGGATCATCCTAGTGTGGTTCGTTTAAATTTTCATGGAAATCTGGGTGGACAAACAGGCTAAACGTCGCGACGGGGTATGTTCAGGCTAAAGTGGTGTGTTATAGCCCTCGATTTTATGGGCGGTCCCGGGGTCCAGGCATACTGTGGGCCAAAAATTGATCGGGCCATGTCAGGGAGGTTGGAAATTGTCCCAGTGTGGTTTGTTTAAATTTTCGTGGCCATTTAGGTGGACAAACGGGTGAAACAACCAAAATGAGGCATTTTCGGGCCAAATCAGTGTGTTGTAGTCCACATTTTCTGGGGAGGGATCGAGTTTTGGGCATGCTGTGGGTTGAAAATCGATAGGGGCATGCCAGAGAGGTTGGGGATCATACCAGTGTAGTCCGTTCAAATTTTCGTGGCCATTGAAGTGGACAAATGAGCGAAACAGTGCGAATGAGGCATTTTTGGGTCAACTCGATGTGCTATAGCCCACGATTTTGGGGGCAATCCCGGGATCTGGGCGTACGTGGGTCTAAAATCGATGGGGGCATGCCAGGGAGGCTAGGGATCGTCCCAGTATGGTCCATTTAAATTTTCGTGGCCATTTGAGTGAACAAACGGGAGAAATGACGCGAACGATCCATTTTGACCAAAATCGATGTGCTATATCCCACGATTTCAAGGGCAGGACTTGGGTTCGAGCGTGCTATGGGCCAAAAATCGACTAGGGCGTGTCAGGAAGGTTGGGGATCGTCCCAGTGTAGTCCGTTTAAATTTTCGTGGCCATTTGGGTGGACAAACGGGAAAAACGGTACGAACGAAGCATTTTCAGGCCCAATCGGTGTGCTTTAGCCTATGGTTTTGGGGGTGGTCCCGGGGTCAGGGCGCGTTGTGGTCTGAACATTGACCGGGGCATGACAAGGAGGTTGGGGATCGTCCCAGTGTGGTTCGTTTTAAGTTTTTGTTGCCATTTGGGTGGACAAACAGGCAAAATGACACAATCGGGGCATTTTTGGGCCAAATCTGTGTGCTATAGCCCACGATTTTGGGGGCGTCCACAGGGCCTGAGAATGTTGTTGGTCAAAAATTGGTCAGAGCATGCCAGGGAGGTTGGGAATCATCCCAGTGTGGTCCGTTTAGATTTTCGTGGAGATTTGGATGGACAAACAGACGAAACGGTGCGAACGGGGCATTTTTGGGCCAAATCAGTGTGCTATCGCCTACGGTTTCTGTGGTGGGCCTAGGTTCCTGGTGTGTTGTGGGCCGAAAATCAACCGGGGTGTGATAAAGAGATTGGGAATCATCCCAGTATGGTCCATTTAAATTTTTGTGGCCATTTGGGTGTACAAACGGGCGAAAAGATGCGAACGGGGCATTTTTGGGCCAAATCGATGTGCTATAGCCCACGATTTTAGGGGAGGGCCCGGGGTTCAGGTGTGCTGTGGTCGAAAATTGATCGGGGCATGCCAGGGAAGTTGGGGATCATCTCAGTCTGGTTCGTTTAAATTTTTGTAGCCATTTAGGTGGACAAACGGGCGAAATGGGGAATTTTTGGGCCAAATCGGTATGCGATAGCCCATGATTTTAGGGGCGGGCCTGAGGTCCGAGAGTGATGTGAGACAAAAATCGATCGAGGCATACCAAGGAGGTTGGGGATTGTCTCAGTGTTGTCCGCTTAACTTTTTGTGGATATTTGGGAGGACAAACGGATTAAACGGTGCAAACGGGGCATTTTTGAGCCAAATCGGTGTGCTATAGCCCACGATTTTGTGGGCAGGTCTAGGTTTTAGGTGTTCTGTAGGTCAAAAATCGATCAGGGCATGCCTGGGAGGTTGGGGATCGTCCGAGTGTAGTCCATTTAAATTTTTTTGGCTATTTCGATTGACAAATAAGCAAAACAGCGCAAATGGGGTATTTTCAGGCCAAATCGATGTGCTATAGCTCACAGTTTTGGGGTCAAGGCCAAAATTGATTGAAGCATGCTAGGGAGGTTGCGGATCGTACCAATGTCGTCCGTTTAAATTTTTATGGCCATTTGGATGGACAAACGGGTGATACGGTGCAAACGAGATATTTTCTGGCCAAATCGATGAGCAATAGCCCACGGTTTTGGGGGAGGGCCTGAGTTCCGAATGTGCTGTGGGCCAAAAATCACTGGGACATGCCAAGAGGTTGGAGATCATCCCAGTGTGGTCCGCTTAAATATTTTTGGCCATTTGAGTGGACAAACGGGCAAAACGGGGCATTTTCAGGCCAAATCGGTGTGCAATAGCCCACGATTTTAGGGGAGGACCCGGGATCCAAATGTGCTATGGGCCAAAAATCATCAGGGCATACCAGGGAGGTTAGGGATCGTCCCTGTGTGGTCCGTTTAAATTTTCATGGAAATTTGGGTGGACAAACGGGCGAAACGGCGCAAACGGGGTATGTTCGGGCCAAAGTGGTATGCTATAGCCCTCGATTTTGTGGGTGGTCCCAGGGTCCAGGTATACTGTAGGCCAAAAATCAACCAGGACATGTCAGGGAGGCTAGGAATTATCCCATGTGGTTTGTTTAAATTTTCGTGGCCATTTGGGTGGACAAACGGGTGAAACAACAAGAATGAGGCATTTTTGGGCTAAATCGATGTGCTATAGCCCACAGTTTCTGGGGCGGACTAGGGGTCTGGGCGTGCTGTGGGTTGAAAATTGGTAGGGGCATGCCAGAGAGGTTGGGGATCGTACCAGTGTGGTCCGTTTAAATTTTCGTGGCCATTGAAATAGACAAACGGGCGAAATGGTGCAAATGAGGTATTTTTAGGTCAAATCGGTGTGCTATAACCCACGATTTTGGGGGCGATCCCGAGATCCGGGTGTACGTGGGTTGAAAATCGATCGGGGCATGCCAGGGAGGTTGGGGATCGTCCCAGTGTGGTCCATTTAAATTTCCGTGGCTATTTGAGTGGACAAACGGGAGAAATAACGTGAATGATGCATTTCGGCCCAAATCGATGTGCTATATCCAATGGTTTCAAGGGCAGGCCCTAGGTTCGAGTGTGTTGTGGGCCAAAAATCGACTAGCGCATCTCAGAAAGGTTGGAGATCATCCCAATGTAGTCCGTTTAAATTTTCGTGGCCATTTGGGTGACAAACGAGCAAAATGATGCGAACGGAGCATTTTAGCCCACGGTTTCGAGGGTGGTCCCAGGGTCAAGGCACGCTGTGGTCTGAATATTAATCGGGGCATGCCAGGGAGGTTGGGGATCATCCCAGTGTAGTTCGTTTAAGTTTTTGTTGCCATTTGGGTGGAGAAACAGGCGAAACGGCACAACCGGGGCATTTTTTGGGCTAAATCTGTGTGCTATAGCCCACAGTTTTTGGGGCGTCCATGGGGCCCAATCATGTTATTGGCCAAAAACTGGTCAAAGGGTGCCAGGGAGGTTGGGGATCGTCCCAGTATGGTCCGTTTTGATTTTCGTAGCGATTTGGGTGGACAAACGGACGAAACGGTGCGAACGGGGCATTTTTGGACATAATCAATGTGCTATCGCCCACAGTTTCTATGGTGGGCCTAGGGTCCGAGCGTGCTGTAGGTCGAAAATCAACCAGGGCGTGCTAGAGAGGTTGGGGATCATCCCAGTATGGTCCGTTTAAATTTTTATGGCCATTTGGGTGTACAAACTGGCGAAAAGATGCGAACGGGGCATTTTTAGGCCAAATCGATGTGCTATAGCCCACGATTTTAGAGGAGGGCCCGGGGTTCAGGTGTGCTGTGGCCGAAAATCAATCGGGGCATTCCAGGGAAGTTGGGGATCGTCCCAGTCTAGTTCGTTTAAATTTGTATGGCCATTTAGGTGGACAAACGGGGGAAACAGGGAATTTTTGGGCCAAATCGGTATGCTATAGCCCACGGTTTTAGGGGCGGGCCTGAGGTCCAAGAGTGATATGAGCCCAAAATGGATCGAGGCATGCCAGGGAGGTTGGGAATTGTCTCAGTGTCGTCCGTTTAACTTTTCGTGGATATATGGGTGGACAAACGTGCTAAACAGCGCAAACGGGGCATTTTTGGGTCAAATCGGTGTGCTATAGCTCATGGTTTCATGGGCAGGCCTAGGGTTTGGGTGTTCTGTAGGCCAAAAATCGATCGGGGCATGCCTGGGAGGTTGGGGATCGTCCGAGTGTGGTCCGTTTAAATTTTTGTGGCAATTTGGGTTGACAAACGGGCGAAACGGTGCGAATGGGACATTTTCAGGCCAAATCGATGTGCTATAGCCCACAGTTTTTGGGGAAAGCCCCGGTTTCGGGCGTGCTGTGGGCCGAAAATCGACCGGGGCATGCTAGGGAGGTTGGGGATCATCCCAATGTGGTCGCATTAAATTTTTGTGGCCATTTGGGTGGACAAACGGGCGAAACAATGCGAATGGGATATTTTCAGGCCAAATCAGTGTGTTATAGCCCACGATTTCGTGGGAAGGTCAAGGTTTTGGAGGTTCTGTGGGCTAAAAATTGACCGGAGCATGCCAGGGAGGTTGGGGATCGTCCCAGTATTGTCCGTTTAAATTTTTGTGGCCATTTGGGTAGACAAACGGGCGAAACGACGCGAATGGAGAATTTTCGAGCTAAATTGGTGTGCTATAGCCCACGGTTTCAGGGGCGATCCCGGGGACCCGGCGTGTTGTAGTCCAAAAATTGATCGGGGCATTCCATGGACGTTGGGGATCATCCCAGTGTGGTTCGTTTAAATTTTTGTGGCCATTTGGATGGATAAACGGGTGAAAGAGCACGAACGGGGCATTTTCAGGATAAATCGGTATGCTATAAAACACGGTTTTGGGGGCGGACCCGGGGTCCGGGCGTGTTGTGGGCCGAAAATTGACCGAGGCATGCCTAGGAGATTGGAGATTGTCCCATTTGGGTGCACAAACGGGCAAACGGGGTGAACGGGTCATTTTCAAGCTAAAGCGGTGTGCTATAGCCCACAATTTTTGGGGCAAACCCGGGGTTCGGGTGTGCTGTGGGTCGAAAATCGACCAGGGCGTGCCATGGAGGTTGGGGATCATCCCAGTGTAGTATGTTTAAATTTTCGTGGCCATTTGGGTGGACAAAGGGGCGAAACGGTACGAACGGGGAGTTTTCAGGCCAAATCAGTGTACAATAACCCAAGATTTTTGGGGAGGGCCCGGGGTCCGAATGTTCTGTGTGCTGAAAATTACCGGGCGTGCCAAGGATATTGGGGCATTTTCGGACCAAATCGGTGTCCTATAGCCCACGATTTCAGGGGCGAGCCTGGGGACCCGGCGTGCTATGGTCTAACAATTAACCGGGGCAATCCATAGAGACTGGGGATCGTTCCAGTGTGGTTCATTTAAATTTTTGTGGCCATTTGGGTGGACAAATGGGTGAAACAGCACAAATGGGGCATTTTCAGGACAAATCGGTATGCTATAGAGCACGGTTTTGGGGGCGAACCCCAGGTTCGGGAGTGATGTGGGCCGAAAATCGATCGAGGCATGCCTGGGAGATTGGGGATCATCCCAGTATGGTCCGTTTAAATTTTCGTGGCCATTTGGGTGGACAAACGGGCGAAACGGGGCGAACGGGGCGTTTTCAGGTCAAATCGGTGTGCTATAGCCCACAGTTTTTGGGGAAAGCCTGGGTTTCGGGTGTACTGTGGGCCTAAAATCTATCGGGGCATTCCAGGGAGGTTAGGGATCATCCCAGTGTAGTACGTTGAAATTTTTGTGGCCATTTGGGTGGATAAACGGGCGAAACGATACGAACGGGGCATTTTTAGGCCAAATCGATGTGCTATAGCCCACGGTTTTAGGGGCAGTCCCGGGTCAGGGCGTGCTGTAGGCGAAAAATCAACTAGGGCGTGCCTGGGAGGTTGGGGATCGTCCCAGTATGGTCCATTTAAATTTTCGTGGCCATTTGGATGGATAAACGTGCGAAACGGCGCAAACGGGGCATTTTCAGGCCAAATCGGTGTGCTATTGCCCACGATTTTCATGTATGAGGGACCTCATACATATGTAAAAACTTACATATGACTTTGACATGTATAAAGTACCCTCATACATGTTTAACAGATTATATCCATTCATAGATGTGTAAGTGGCTCTCATACATGTTTCACATAAGTCTATATCTTTGTATGAAATTCTTATACATTAATGCAATGCATTTATACATGTATAACTTACCATCATACATGAGTAAAAGAGGTTTAATGTTTGTATCATTATGAACTTTAATGTTTTAATGTAAATCAGGGAATGTGTTCTTGGTTTCAGCTTATATTGATTTTTACATATACATATGACTTTCACATGTATAAAGTACCCTCATACATGTTTAACAGCTTATATCCTTCCGTAGATGTATAAGTGACTCTCGTACATGCTTCACATAAGTCTATTTATTTGTATGAAATTCTTTTACATTAATGCAATTAATTTATACATGTATAACTTACCATCATACATGAGTAAAAGATGTTTAATGTTTTTATCATTTTTATCTTTAATGTTAAAATGCAAATCATGCAATGTGTCAATGGTAGCAGCTTTTATGAGGCTCCCTCATACATGTATGAGGGACACTCATACATGTATGAGGCTCTCTCATACATGTTTAACAACTCTAATGCGTTAACCTCATACATGTGTTACTATATATGTTTGTCTGTTGGCAGAATACATATGCAGCCCCCTTAAGTACGTGTCATTTTTCACTTAGGCACCTCAAGTGAACATTGTTCCATTTTGGCACCTCAAGTGGCCTTCAAGTGTGCCACTTTGGCACCTTTCGCTGAATCAAAAAATTTATGTTGTATGCGTGTATTACACGCGTCCGATGATGTGAAAAATGACAAATAATATGCTGACACGTGTCATTTTTTAAAAAAATAATTTTTAAATCATTAATTAACTTTTATTTTAAAAAAAAAAACAATAGTCACCCCTCCCCCAATAATTAATTTTAAATAAAAAATACTCAAATAATTTATAAATAATTAATTTAAATAAAAAGTATCCCTCCCCCTAACCTAGCCATCCCACCAACCATTTTCTTCAAACACCCCACCCACCCACCCACCCCATCAGTCCACCCACCTCTACCCACCCACCCCAACAGTCCACCCAACCTCACCTCCCTCCCACCCCACCTAGCTACCTACCCACCATCTGTTACCCACCCCACCAGTCAATTTTTAGGTTTTTTTAATTGATTTTGTTTAATTTTAATTCTTTTCACGGATTTAGCTTTATTTTTTAATTTCTTTCATCAATTTTGATTCGATTTTTAATTTTTCTTCACTAATTTTTCTTAGTTTTTATGCTTCGATTTTAATTTTTTTAATTGATTTTGTTTGAATTCAATTTGTCTTCACTGATTTAGCTTTATTTTTTAATTTTTCTTCATCGATTTTATTTTATTTTTAGTTTTTCTTCATATTTTTTGATTTCTTCTTTCTTAAAAACAGTAAGATTCTTCATTTAACCATTTTAAAATAAGGATGTGTGACGGGAAAAAAGTGGTGGTAAGTTAAAGGTTACGAAAATGCCAATGAAAATTTACGAAAATACCACTAAAAATTTACGAAAATGTCATTCAAACGCGTCTTCCATGCGTGTGTCACACGCTCCTTGCCAACTCATCAAAATGTGTCAAAGTGGCACACTTGAAGACCACTTAAGGGGGTTGCATATGTATTCTGCCTTGTTTGTTTTTATTATACATTAATGCGGTGCACTTGTACGTGTATAACTTACCATCATACAATGCATAAAGAAAGTTTAATATTTCTTTCATTTTGATCTCTTTTGTTAAAATGCAACATGCAATGTGTCAATGGTAGCAACTTTTATTGATTCTTAGATGTATGAGGTTCCCTCATACATGTATGAAAAAGAGATTTCCTCATACATGTGTAACAAATCAAATAAAAAATTTTTGATGTATAAAGTACTCTCATACATATTTAACAGGTAATATCCTTTGTGAGATGTATAAGTTAACCTCATACATGTTTCACATGTGTCTATTTATTTGTATGAATTTTTTATACATTAATGCAATGAATTTATACATGTATGAGGGAGCCTCATACCTCATACATGTATGAGGGAGCAACTTTTATTGATTCTTAGATGTATGAGGTTCCCTCATACATGTATGAAAAAAAGGTTTCGTCATACATGTGTAACAAATCAAATAAGAATTTCTGATGTATAAAGTGCTCTCATACATGTTTAATAGGTAATATCCTTTGTGAGTTGTATAAGTTAACCTCGTACATGTGTTACTGTATATGTTGGTCTGTTTTTATTATACATTAATGCGGTGTACTTGAACATGTATAACTTACCATCATACAATGAATAAAGAAAGTTTAATGTTTGTTTCATTTTGACCTTTTATGTTAAAATGCAACATGCAATGTGTCAATCGTAACCATTAGTATATGTTAAAATGCAACATGCAATGTGTCATTCGTAACCATTAGTATATGTTTACATTGATATATTATATTTATGCGTTTCACATCTTTATGGATTCACGTAGAATGAAGACTATGGGACAATAACTGAATCAATTCAGGCTGCTGTAGATTCAATTTTATTTGGCATGTTAACGCCTTCGACTTCGAGTACAAAGTCATTGGATGTTGGACCTTCAAACGAAATGAATGAAAGCAAATGGAACCTGCCAGATTACTGCTGATTTCCCTGATGCGCAGGTTCGCAAGATCGAAGCCACAAAAGCGAAAGGGCCTGCAAAAAGGGAAAGAAAGAAGTCTAGGGCTTTAAGGTCACCATACATTACAAATGAAGTGTCTACCTCAAACGATGCGGGTGATTAAATTAAAAAGGACAAGCTGCAGTATGCTTTTGATGGAAACACCATTAACCATGATTGATGTTCCAAACAAATTGTCTGTGATGTGTAAGCAATGATGAGTTTCCAGGAAAGCATCGGACAACCATTATCGAGTTTATACTTCGGGATTAGGTTGCCCACATTTGGACTTTGTCATTGCTCATCCTCAGTCGAAGAATTAGTTTTACTTGATGTCCGAACGCAACACATTACTTACAATGTTTGTATTATGCTACCCAATAGATGTGATCTTCTACCACCTGAGAAAGAAAGCAAAGCTGCAGCTTGATGATGATTATAGATATGCTACAACTAGCTGCTTGCTTCTTCAACACATATGTGGAGAAGACACATTCGAGATATTAGAAAACCATCTCTTGGAATCAAATAGATGCATATTAAAATTACTCATCACATGTATAATGTTATATTATACATCTGCATTAATCAATCCTAGATCAACAAACAAAACAACTTTAGGACGAACACTTACTCAAAACCAAAAAAATAAAAGAAAAAATTCCATACAATATAACAACAGCACATATATAATAGACACTTTACTTTCACACCTTTTATGATCGGATCGTTTTGCTTTGGTGTTGAAGGCATTCGATAAAACAAGAGTTTGCTTATCCTTGTAAATCTGTAATGAAGTTTTTCACCTCAATTTCAGGAACATATAAGTCATACTAACGGTCCGTTTCATCATACTTTAACACAAACTCATCAAATTACATGATACTGCACCTGTATCTTTATCAAATTCTGTTTCACTACGGCATTTGTTAGTAGTTGAAATGCAAAGCGGCAGATTTACCAATCCAGAAAATTGTTTCTTCATCTCAACGTAAACCCTCACTCCATGGTCATTTTTTTATGACAATTGGAGAAGAATTTCCTTCAATCACGTACTTAACTTCAAGTTTTTTCCGTCCTTCATCGATTTCCAATTGTATAAACCAATTTCATGAAACAAATACTTTCCGAAACAATTATAGTGTCACTCTTGTATGATTCATACAAAATTTCTGAAGGCACAGATAACATAATCATTATATTTCCTTAGTTTATGGAGTTAATATTTCCTCATACATCCCACACATGTATGAGGACTTCTATTTTTTATTAGTTAGTTTGATAAAAATAGGGAGAGAGAAATCAAATAGGGATTATGTGTAATTAATTTTCTTTAAATATTTAATTCATTAATTGGTTGGGCCATTGGGAAGTTGGGAAATGTAATTATAATAGACATATTTTGACTATCGGGTTATCGGGTGGCCCGATATAAATTTTAAGAAAACCGACATCCGAACCGATAACCCGTTAATGAAAAATTTGAAACCAACACCCGACCCGATAAGTTAAAAAACCGAACCGCTAACCCGATAAATAAATTATCCATTCGGTTTAACGGTTTGAACCGAAATCTGCACAGCCCTATGTCTGACTAGTCGTATTTGATCCGTCTTGAGCCCGCCTCAAATCATATTAAACTTTATATTTGTAAAAAAAAACTATCTTGTTGCTATTCTTGTTTTTTAATTTTATTTTATTTTTATGACATTATATTAGTTGTAATGGTTGTTCTATATATTTCTAAATATTAATCAAATAAATTTATTTTAAATTAAAAGAATATTTTTCTTTAAGAGTATATTCTAGATCTTATTTTTATTTTCAAACACATGCATGCAACATTTTTTCCTTCTTATTTTACTGATAGTTTTTGAGATTAAAGTTAGTGGCCCAAATTTTATATTTTACCTTATGTTGAATTAACTTCATCATTTTTTTCTCAATTAAACTTATATTGGCTAACCCATTTTTCATTATGATTTTCTCAATTAAACTTATATTGATTAACACATTTATTAAAAAAAAAAAAAAACTATGGCATTCAAAGTAATATACTAAATATTTAATAGTACAAATTGTTGTATGATAATCAATAAAGTTAACTTATAACAAAGATAAAATTTAATTTAAATAACTAAAAGACTTTATTCAACAAAATATGTTTGTAGATGAAATTGAAAAGTAAACATTTTTTTAAACTTTAATAACATGTTTTTCCTTAAAAATACATGTAAATACATGTTAAAAAGAGATGCATTTTTTCTTAATTTAGTTTATTTTTTAAAGAAATCTGTATTAATATTTCTTAAACATGTATGAAGCTTTAATATTTTATGGTTAAATTAATTATTTTGTGCTAAATTATACAAAATATATATTATTCCATTTTTGTTATAAAATTCATTATCAAAAAAAGTGTAAAAGAATCACTCCCATTTTTCATTATTTAGTATCATTGATATTTAAAGGGTTAAATTGCATTTTTTTAAAATTAACTTTTCAAACATTTTTAGCTACTAGTTTAGGTGTACGCGCCTTGTGCTATACCTTACTTTAATGAATTCAAACATTACATTAAATAGGATATTTGTCTTAATAATACTAAAGATAATATAATATAATAATTAAATTTAATATTTTTTGAGTATGTAAAGATGGAGAATTTATTTATAAAACCTAATCTTTACCAAAAATATTTTTAAAAGTCGATCGACATTCATCTACCAGCTGTAAGTTGCAATAAAAAAATACAATGATAGAGACATCAAAATAATACAACTAAATCTAATCTTTACACAAAAAATTTTCAAAGTGGTCCGACACTCATCTACCACCTGTAAACAATAACAAAATAATACGATAATAAAGATATCAAAATAATTCAACTAAACCTAACCTTTACATAAGAAAATTCCTCAAAATCAACCAACATTTATCTATCACCTGTAAACTGCAACAAAATAATACGATAAAAGTGATATCAAAACAATTCAATTAAACTTAAATTTTACACACAAAAAATTCTCAAACCCGATCGAGATTCATCTACGAACTGTAAACTACCACAAAATAACAAACTAATAGAGATATTACGACAACACAATTAAACCTAACCTTTACCTAAAAAAAAATTTCAAAGCCGACCCACATTCATCTAGCATCTGTAATTTAAATAAAACAATAAGATAATAAAGATATCAAAACAAAACAATTAAACCTAACCTTTACACAAAAATACTTCAAAGTCAATCAACATTCATCTACGAACTGTAAACTATAAAAAAAAATATAATAGTGATCATAAAGTTTCGATTTTGATCCAATTAATTTTTGTCTGGGCGAAAATTTTGACCATAAAGAATGATCACTATTATATATATATACATACATACATGTTGAATTCTATTATGCTGACAAAAATAGTGAAGAAGTTGAGGGTTTAAAAATCAATCATCTACTAATCTAGACATGCAATAAAATAAAGTTAGATGAGCATCAATCATATTCTCCCAATAGACAAATCGATTTGTTCTCTAGATTAACGTACATTTCAATATTTATAGGAGTATTTTTTTAATTTAACAATAGAAAAAAAAAATATTAATTAATTCTCCTACCATATATTTTAGAAAAATAGTGAAAAGACAATTTTAACTAAAAAAGAGTTTTTTTAATAAAGGGTAAAAAATTCTTTCGAAGGGTGTTCAAATCACTTTTGGATCGATTTTGAATTTAATTGTTGAAATAATTTTTTGTGGTCTCTCACTTTTGTAGCAATTAATAAGCAGAACTCCGATGTCATTCAATCCAAGACACCGTATGCATAAGAAAAGATTGCTTCCATTTTCGATGTTAGCTTGAAGGGGCTCTCTCTCACAATCAACAATCAGCAGCTTCTATGAATATTTAAAAAAAAAAAAAAAAAGTAAACCAACCTCAATTTAGATATTTCTAAATGTGAAACATCAAATATAGTTAACTTGAACCAGTTCATCAATCAACGAGCAAGATTTCCTTCTTTAACATTAACCAGTGAATAGATTTTTAAGGAGACTTGTAATAGTGAAAATATTCCTCAAGAAATAACACAAAAATAGAGCTGAAAATCATCTGCGAGCTGGATTTCCTCCACCTTGTTTCGACGCATCATATCCAGGACCAACAAGACCAGGTGAGGTAGATGGCCCATGAGGATTTCCTGTAGGTGCTACCTGTCCTTGAGTTGCAACACCACCTTTGGATGATCCGTCATAGCCAGATCCTCTCTGAGCAGGTGCCCCATATCCATCTCTGTAAGCTTCATAACACCCAGTTCCCCTCATTGTATCATATCCATGCCCCCTTTGAGCTTCATAAGCTGCTAAACCAGGAACGCCTGATCCCCTTTGTCCCCCTTGTCCATCATAAGGAGGCCTGTTTGACGGGGGCACACATTGAGCTCCAACTTGTGGAGATGTAACTGCAGGAACTCCTCCAACATTAGTCCCTGTTGCCAGGGAGCCTCTGCCCTGCCATGTAAAGTGTAGAGATACGGTCAGCTTTTGGCATTCGCAATAAATAATAATAAAGAACATTTTCACACGAGACACTGTTCCGATGAAACAAGAACCTATATTAGTCAATACATAATAAAATCTTCTAAATTGTTGTTTCTTCGACCTGACAAATAAGCAACACATAAAATCTTTTAAAATTTGCGAAATTACACAAATTGAAAATTTGAAACTTTTGGTCTTCTAAATATTAGGACTTAATATATATTTCAAATAAGGAAGAGATTTATAACGAAAGGTTTAGTTGATTTCAAATTCCTAAAGATTAGAAAATTATTATATTAGAATTCTGCTATTGGACTTCAAGAATTGAACTATACATCTCAACTCAGAAAAATAAGTTGGGCATCAGCAAGTTTCAAGTTACACTATTTTGTTAAGAGGTAGTTCTAGATGATAGCAAACAAAGGAGCTATTGCAGCGATTCTGGCTTATTCATTTTAAAGGCTTAGCAGGGTTTCAAGAACAGTCCGAGTGCTTTTATGAAAATTTTCCTTTCTACTCTGCATCAATCAAATTTAGATGGCTAGCTTGACAACCAAATAAAGTAGTTGATTAGGAGTTATAAATGTTCAAATGGAAAAGGAAATTCAAATCTAAAATATCCATGAGTGATGAATCTACAGCAATTATATAGGCACTTACCAGAAAGAGTTGCTAATGTTAGAGAAAAGGGTCACCCCGGATTTAAGAGTCAAAATCCACGTAGGTAAACTAATTATTAAGATTTTCAATTCATATTTATTACCCTTGTTTGTTTGTTTTTTTCCCCTGTTCTCACATTCTTTGTATCTTCAGACTAGATAGTTTTGCTCAAAAACAGAACACAAAGTTTACATGCATAGTACCAATATCCACCAGCTCAATTCCGGCGAACATAATTTAGAGAACTTGAAGCATAAGAAGATAGCATTTAAAACCACATAACAGCATTTCAACTTCCTCAATTCAGAGGGAACCATTGTAGAACTAACGGATACATGAGAATAACAGATTAAAACCTGATAATAGACATCTGCATAGATGTTTTGTCCAATAGCATAATTATTAGTGGCATCATTCTCATTGTATCCAGCTGAACCATATGGCGCACCTGTATATACATTACAATTAATGTAACTATTAAATTCTTCTACAACTACAACGGCCAGTACAACTATCCAAAAAAAAAAAGAAGAGAGAAGTGATTAAGCAGATGTGCTACCTGTTTGTCTGTCAGAGTTAGAAGTGTTTGCTAACTCTGCCCTAAGTTTTTCCACCTCTCTGGACATAGTCATGTAGTTCTTCTCCATAACTTGAAGAGATTCAAGATGATCACTGTACAATTTTCTCTCGTACTCATAGGTAGTCCTGTCAATCGAATGACGGAAACCAAAACATCTCTCGATCAAACAAGAAGTTAGCATTCATTGAAAAGCATTATCAAACATTACTACTTCTCCCCTCTCTAATGCTAGCATACGATAAGCTATGTGTATGACATCCTTGAAGTGTCTCCCAAATGATTTAACCTCAAATACCCACTACAAATCTAAAATGAACTAGCCCGCCCGCACACTGAGTTAAATCCTTTAATCACATTCGTGAAGTGACTACTACACTGAGATTTGCGCAGTTCCTCCACATATCCATTTGATTCTACAGATACTCACCTCATTGTGATTTGTTCGTCACATCTTTCTATTGGAACAACTCTGTTCCAATTTAGTGTCTGGAATCTGATCCATGATTATGATGCCGACTTGGTAAGAGAAAAAAACTAGGGGTAATTCAGAACCATGATCCTTGAGGGAAACTCAAATTGGAACCAATTCACAGCACAAGCGGATAAAATTGCTCATATTAGCTTTGGGACTGAAAAAAGAAGGTGCAAAACTAGCAAGCCATATCAAAACGGGATGGATTGGAGTTATGCGGTCAGGGGGGCCGCACTGAGAGCAATTTTCCAATAGAATATAGGTTTTATGTACTCCCTCCGTTTCAAGTTGTTGTCTTAGTTGCTATTAGGAAAGTCAAAGAATATTTCTTTGAAAACATTTTTCTCAAATACTTTCAGTTGTTAAGAAATGCGACTTATAGTACTTTTGATGTAGTTTCTAAATATGTAAATTTTATTTCAAAAAAGTGAAGATTCTACGTTCAAATTCACACCGAACATTAGTTAGGTTGACCATTGCACTCTTAATCAAGCCAAACAAATTGAAACGAAGGGAGTAATTCACAAGCGCAGTCCTAATGCTTGGCTATTTTCATCTACAATATCACAACTTACCAGTTTCAAGATATATATATATAAGTTCACAACTAATAAATAGAAAATGGACAACATTAGATGTTATAAAATTTTGGAAGTCCCTAAATCAACTTGCATATTGATTGGAAGTTCACTAATCTTTAAAGATGTTTAGGACCAAAGAGAGTCATAGAGCATTACTTTTGAAAAAAAACACATACAACTATCACGTTGTTGAATGTTCGAAGGAAGTAACCAATGGTGTACGCTAAAAGGTTTCTAAAGGATAGTGTACTACGAATGTATCTTAACACAAAGGGTAACTTCTCGTTTCAGGATATGAGCATCCACTACGGCTCTAATTACGTCAAAAGATCTGTTCTTGTTAAGTTGCATTTCAGATCAATAAAAAAGAGAGTTACCAAAGAATTACCGGCACTGCTGATACTCCTTTTTTAGGCTCTCCAGCTCAGCCAGCAAAGGAGGAATCTGTTGCACATCAGTGTGAGCCCTTTGAAGATCCTGAGTCAGCAGTTGCATTTTAGCAAGAAGTTCCTGCCTCGCTGCAAACAGAGTGCGAGCTTCACCTTGTGCTTGCGGCAATTCTATTTTGATAGGTTCAATAGCTTGAAGTTCAGCCTCTATCCTAGAAATTTTATCGTTAAGGCCTTTAGTCTCTTGTTCCCTGTTGGCCTTGACTGCATCTATCTGAACATGCAACATTTGCAGCTCATGTTGTGCAGCAGCTAATTCTCGCCTCAAAGTTACATGGGTGGCAGCAAGCCTCTGATTTTCTGTAGTAAGTTTTTGCATCTCAAGATGCTGTGCGCCAATCTTCTGTTCCAAAACCTCTGGAGGAGGTAGCCTGTCAAAAGGAGGGAAATCACCTGGCGGCGGGTTGCGCATAGGAGGACCAAAAGAATCATGATACACCATGCCTGGGCCAGGAGGTGGATGCCTAAGGTTGGGAGGTGGCCCTCGACCTTTGCTTCCCATCAAGAGATTGTACCAGGAACCTGTAAACAAGAAGCACAACTACTAAGCATATAGAATGCATCAAAAGAGAACCAAACTTCAATATAGTCTATCAAATAAAATCAAGAAATAAAGAACTTGTTTCACAGGATATATTGGAGTTGATAGAATGCAGGAAAAGCAAAGTAGCAATGTCACATGGTTTCACAAGGAAAAAAAGGAGCACTTGGCATCGGAAGTTCCTCTAGGAAATTGAGACTGCATTTATTCTTTGTTATTCTATAGCAAATATAGCTTGCCCCTCCACTTACAAACCTGTTAGCAGATCCAAAAACTCAAAAACACCTAAATCCCAATAATCGGGATGCTACATCCCCTTCTTCAAAAGGCCAAGCAGACAATCCTCCAGGACAAACTATTACATTCCCATGACTTGAGAAAATAATGCCACAAAATCAGATGCTACTTTGATTACTCTTAAATACTTCCCAAATTCCACTTTCCAGGAAAAAAAAAAATCAGAGAACCAACTTTACCAGTCTTACCCGCACCATCCTTGGTCTTACCCATATCTCCAGACTTACCCGAACCAACGTTCAAGGAAACAACGGTTACTTCTACGTCTCCTGCTACAGTGCCACCACTTCTGACTTATCATTGTCGTCCGCTTCCACCATTAGTCCCAGATAGTCGGACGCTGCTCCTACTGCGGACTAGCCTTCTCCTAGCCAATCACTTGCACTTCAAAAAGGTATGCGTTCCACTCGTAATGCTAACCCACACTATACTTTCTTGAGTTATCATCGTTTATCATCACCCCATTATGCTTTTGTTAGCTTGGTCATCTATTTCCATACCTAAGACTATAGGTGAAGCACTTTCTCATACAGGATGGAAGCAGGCTATGATGAGATGTTTGCTTTAAATGCAAGTGGTACTTGGGAGCTTGTTTCCCTTCCTGCAGGTAAATCTACTATTGGTTGTTGTTGGGTTTATGCAGTCAAAGTTGGTCCAGACGGTCAGGTTGATCGGCTTAAGGCTCGCCTTGTTGCCACAGGATACACGCAAATATTTGGGCTTGATTATAGTGACACTTTTTCTCCAGTGGCTAAAATAGCATCTGTCCGTCTTTTCCTATCCATTGCTACCGTTCGTCATTGGCCTCTTTATCAGTTGAATATTAAGAATGTTTTTCTACATGGTGATCTTGAGGAAGAAGTCTATATGGAGCAACCACCTGATTTTGTTGTTCAGGGGGAGTCTAGTAGCCTTGTATGTCGATTGCGCAGGTCACTCTGTGGTCTGAAACAGTCTCCTCGAGCATGGTTTGAAAAATTTAGCACAGTAATTCAGCAGTTGGCATGATTCGTAATGGAGTTGATCACTCAGTGTTTTATCAACATTCTCAACCAAATTTGTGTATTTATCTGGTGGTTTATGTTGATGATATCATTATCACCGACAATGATGAAGAAGGTATCTCTAAATTGAAGCAACATCTCTTTCAGCATTTTCAGACCAAAGACCTTGGCGGACTGAAATATTTTCTAGGTACTGAGGTTGCTCAGTCCAGATCAGGTATTGTTATTTCTCATCGCAAGTATGCCTTAGACATTCTTGAGGAGACATGAATGATGGAATGTAGACCCATTGACACTCCTATAGATCCAAATGCCAAACTTCTAACCGAACAGGGGGAGCCACTCAGTGATCCTGAAAGGTATAGGCGATTGGTTGAAAAGTTGAATTATCTTACCATGACTAGACCTGACATATCCTTTCCGGTGAGTGTTGTAAGTCAGTTTATGACTTCCCCCTGTGATAATCATTGGGATGCAGTTGTTCGTATTCTGTGATATATAAAGTCCTCTAGATAAAGGACTACTCTTTTGAGGATCGAGGTCACGAGCATATCATTGGATACACAGATGTTGATTGGGCAGAATCACCCTCTGATAGACGTTCTACCTCCGGATATTGTGTTTTAGTAAAGAGGTAATTTGGTGTCTTAGAAAAGTAAGAAACAGAGTGTGGTTGCTCGACCTAGTGCAGAAACAGAATATCGAGCAATGGCTGTAGCAACTTGTGAGCTAGTTTGGATCAAACAGTTGCTGAAAGAATTAAAATTTGGAGAAACCGGTAAGATGGAACTTGTGTGTGATAATCAAGCAGCCCTTCACATCGCATCAAATCCAGTGTTCCATGAAAGGACTAAACACATGGAGATTGATTGTCACTTTGTCAGAGAAAAGATACTCTCAGGAGATATTGTTACAAAATTTGTGAAGTTAAGTGATCAACTTGCAGATATCTTCACCAAGTCCCTCATCAGTCAAGTGATCAACTTGCAGACATCTTCACCAAGTCCCTCATCGGTCCTCGAATTAATTACATTTGTAACAATAGGTACATATGATTTGTATGCACCAGCTTGAGGGGGAGTTAGGTACATATAATTTGTATGCACCAGCTTGAGAGGGACTGTTAGAATATGAGTAGAAATAGGAATAGTATATACAAAATCCTACTTGGAAAAGGTAGGGTCTCGATGTAATTATGTAACACACCATTCAATAATATTTTTCTCCATTAATTCTCACAACTTCAATCAACCATCCAAAGATACTCCTCCATTCACAGACGATTCAGGAACCTCGGATGTATATAGCAAAACACATCCTAAGTTATCAGATGTCATTGTAACACAACATAATTAACTCAAGCATAGTCCTTATTCGTCCTTGATAATATGTTCACGTAAAATAACCAAAATAGTCCATAATGTATTGGGACTACTTTATTTTGGTAACAGGTATTCTCAATAACCTGAAAAGCACTCATCAAAATTGAAGTTACTCATAACATCCACAATACTATCAATAAACTGCATGCCCTAATTCTGTACAAAAGCTCTCTTCGGGGTCGTTTGGTAGAGTGTATAAGAATAATGCAAAATATGGTGTGTTAGTGATGCTTGTGTTAGCTATGCTTGCATTAGTTATGCTTGTATTTTTCTTATGCAGTGTTTGGTTTAATGTATTAAAAATAATATCAGTTAAATAATTTCTAAAAAAAAAAATTACAAAAATATCCTACATATATATGTTGGAAAGAATGTGAATTTTTTTCTAGGAATAATAGTGTCTTTAATCATGTTAATGCATGTATTGGGTCCATTGCATTGCTAATACCATAGATTTTGAGGTATTAGTAATACATACCTTAATACACAATAAAATGTATAACTAATGCAATTATTTATACATAGGATACAAAAGTATACCAAACAAGGTATTAGTAATACACATTAAACTAATGCATGCATTAATTTTCCAATACACTCTACCAAACGACCCCTTTATGTCTTTACTATTCCCTGTCAAAAGAACCTCCATCAAAATTGAAGCTAGCGAAATTACTCGTAACATCCAGACTTTTATCAATAAAACCCCATGCCCTAATTTTCCATAAATTTGAACGGAAGCTCTCTCTTCGTGTCTTTCACTTGATTACCAAACAAAAAAAAATGCTCCCTTCGCATCGATGAGTGCACAAGAATTCACTCAAATGCACCATTCTGCCCAATTTATGGGTCAAATACACCAGATTTCTCACTCAAAAAGCACCTGACTTTTCACCCAAACATATACAGACTTTTTAACTTCAAAAAAGGATCAACGGGTGCATTAAAACTGAAACAAATGCACCAGAATTCACAATTCAAATGGCACAAAACAGCTATAACAATGCTAAACAGTAACTACAACTAAACTTTATAAACAACATAACAAATTTTCAAAAACTAAACTAAACACAACAAAATTTTACATAATAAACCAAAAAAGTCAAAAAATTACATAAACCAAAGGAATTATTAACATTAGATTTACCTTTGAACAAATTGGACCTGCTTCAATTAGGGTTTCACCTTCACTGTTGAATCGGAACAATGTTAAGAATTTGAGGCTTTTCGGGGATAAATGACAACGTTTTCGCTCGACAAACCTACAGTAAGCTAAGCTAAAAGAGATGAACGAACTAGGGCTAACTCGCAATATATTTTCATTTGATTTGGAATAAAAACTCAAATATGCTAGGGACTAAAATGGAATAAAAAGAAGTTCAAATTGTAAAGCTAACTAACTAAGTGGGCTCAGTTGCAACAATGAAGTAGCCGTTTGGCCATGAAAACTAAAAATTTTCGGAGTTGGAATTGAAATTGGAGTTGGAGTTGTGTTTGACCATGTCTTTTTTGAAAAAAAAAATTGACTTTTGAAAAAACTTTTTTAAATATAATTTTATTCCCCAACTTTTACAAACTATCAAAATTACCCAACTAAAATTTACCTACTAACGGAAAAAAAACACAATTAGTCATTTTTATAAAAATAATTACATATACATGGTCATATTTAATGAATTTTAATTATGACATATATAATATTTACATTAATAGCCGTTTTCTCATATTTGAAAATTTTAAATATGAATGTTATATTAACAGATCACTGCTTCCTCTATTTTAGGTAACAAATATTGTTTTTCAAACAAATTTATTTTTGGGAAAGGGATATGGCATGGTCATTTTAAAACAAAATGGCCCATAATTGAAAAGGTAGACATGTTGTAGCCAGTCTAAAAAAGGGGATTACTTTAGCCAACTAGCTACAACATTTCTGCCTTTTCAATTATGGGCCATTTTGTTTTAAAATGACCATGTCATATCCTTTTTCCAAAAATAAATTTGTTTGAAAGACAATATTTGTTACCTAAAATATAGGAAGCAGTGATCTGTTAATATAACATTAATATTTAAAATTTTTAAATATGAGAAAACGGCTATTAATGTAAATATTATATATGTCATAATTAAAATTCATTAAATGTGACCATGTATATGTAATTATTTTTATAAAAATGACTAATTGTGTTTTTTTTCCGTTAGTAGGTAAATTTTAGTTGGGTAATTTTGATAGTTTGTAAAAGTTGGGGCATAAAGTTATATTTAAAAAAGTTTTTTCAAAAGTCGATTTTTTTTTCAAAAAAGACGTGTTTGCCTCCAACTCCAATTTCAATTCCAACTCCGAAAATTTTTAGTTTTCATGGCCAAATGGCTACTTAATTGTTGCAACTGAGCCCACTTAGTTAGTTAGCTTTACAATTTGAACTTCTTTTTATTCCATTTTAGTCCCTAGCATATTTGAGTTTTTATTCCAAATCAAATGAAAATATATTGCGAGTTAGCCCTAGTTCGTTCATCTTCGTTTATCCCCGAAAAGCCTCAAATTCTTAACATTGTTCCAATTCAACAGTGAAGGTGAAGCCCTAATTGAAGCAGGTCCAATTTATTCAAAGGTAAATCTAATGTTAATCCCTTTGGTTTATTATGTAAAATTTTGTTGTGTTTAGTTTAGTTTTTGAAAATTTGTTATGTTGTTTATAAAAGTTTAGTTGTAGTTACTGTTTAGCATTGTTATAGCTGTTTTGTACCATTTGAATTGTGAATTCTGGTGCATTTGTTTCAGCTTTAATGCACTCGTTGATCCTTTTTTGAATTTAAAAAGTCTGTATATATTTGGGTGAAAAGTCAGGTGCTTTTTGAGTGAGAAATCTGGTGTATTTGATCCATAAATTGGGCTGAATGGTGCATTTGAGTGAATTCTTATGCACTCATCGATGCAAAGGGAGCATTTTTTTTTTTTGGTAATCAAGAGAAAGACACAAAGAGAGAGCTTCTGTTCAAATTTATGGAAAATTAGGGCATGGGGTTTTATTGATAAAAGTCTAGATGTTATGAGTAATTTCGCTAGCTTCAATTTTGATGGAGGTTCTTTTGACTGGGAACAGTAAAGACATAAATTAATGCATGCATTAGTTTAATGTGTATTACTAATACCTTGTTTGGTATACTTTTGTATCCTATGTATAACTAATTGCATTAGATATAAATTTTATTATGTATTAAGGTGTGTATTACTAATACCTCAAAATCTATGGTATTAGCAATGCAATGGACCCAATACATGCATTAACATGATTAAAGACACTATTATTTAACTGATATTATACTTTCCAACATATATATGAAGGATATTTTTGTAATTTTTTTTTAGAAATTATTTAACTGATATTATTTTTAATACATCAAACCAAACACTGCATAATAAAAATACAAGCATAACTAATGCAAGCATAGCTAACACAAGCATTACGAATACAAGCATCACTAACACACCATATTTTGCATTATTCTTATACACTCTACCAAACGACCCCCAAAAAAAAGAGCTTCTGTACAGAATTAGGGCATGCAGTTTATCGATAGTATTGTGGATGTTATGAGTAACTACAATTTTGATGAGTGCTTTTGTCTGGGAATAGTCTTTACAGGTTATTGAGAATACATGTTACCAAAATAAAGTAGTCCCAATACATTATGGACTATTTTGGTTATTTTACGTAAAAATATTATCAAGGACGAATAAGGGCTATGCTTGAGTACAATGCTTACATCTGATAACTTAGAATGTGTTTTGCTATATACATCCGAGGTTCCTGAATCGTCTGTGAATTGAGGAGTATCTTTGGATGGTTGATTGAAGTTGTGAGAATTAATGGAGAAAAATATTATTGAATGGTGTGTTACATAATTACATCGAGACCCTACCTTTTCCAAGTAGGATTTTGTATATATTATTCCTATTTCTACTCATATTCTAACACTCCCCTCAAGCTGGTGCATACAAATCATATGTACCTAGCTTGTTACAAATGTAATTAATACGAGGACCGATGAGGGACTTAGTGAAGATATCTGCAAGTTGATCACTTAACTTCACAAATTTTGTAACAATATCTCCTGAGAGTATCTTTTCTCTGACAAAGTGACAATCAATTACATGTGTTTAGTCCTCTCATGGAACACTGGATTTGATGCGATATGAAGGGCTGCTTGATTATCACACACAAGTTCCATCTTACCGGTTTCTCCAAACTTTAATTCTTTCAGCAACTGTTTGATCCAAACTAGCTCACAAGTTGCTACAGCCATTGCTCGATATTCTGCTTCTGCACTAGGTCGAGCAACCATACTCTGTTTCTTACTCTTCTAAGACACCAAATTACCTCCTACTAAAACACAATATCAGGAGGTAGAACGTCTATCAGAGGGTGATCCTGCCCAATCAACATCTGTGTATCCAATGATATGCTCGTGACCTTGATCCTCAAAAGAGTAGTCCTTTATCTAGAGCCGACTTTATATATCACAGAATACGAACAACTGCATCCCAATGACTATCACAGGGGAAGTCATAAACTGACTTACAACACTTATAGGAAAGGATAGGTCTAGTCACGGTGAGATAATTCAACTTTCCAACCAACCGCCTATACCTTTCAGGATCACTGAGTGGCTCCCCCTGTTCGAGTAGAAGTTTGGCATTTGGATCTATAGGAGTGTCAATGGGTCTACATCCCATCATTCATGTCTCCTCAAGAATGTCTAAGGCATACTTGCGTTGAGAAATAATAATACCTAATCTGGACTGAGCAACCTCAGTACCTAGAAAATATTTCAGTCTGCCAAGGTTTTTGGTCTGAAAATGCTGAAAGAGATGTTGCTTCAATTTAGAGATACCATCTTCATCATTGTCGGTGATAACGATATCATCAACATAAACTGAGTGATCAACTCCACTACGAATCTTGCCAAACTGCTGAATTACTGTGCTGAATTTTCCAAACCATGCTCGAGGAGATTGTTTCAGACCATAGAGTGACCTGGGGGTTTTGCGTCGGAACATTCATCGAACCTTTCGAGCCGCTGCAAGTCCCCAATACCCATTCAGCTATTTGAACTGTAGGTAGTTGTTGAGGAACCCCTGTTTCCGGTGTAACTATTCTCGCTACAAAGCCACTGCTAGTCTCTTTGTCCCTCCCAGCTAGCTGAACTGTAGATTGCTGAGGAACCCCCATTTCTGGAGTTGTTGGCTTCCCATTTGATACTAATTGTTGTAGTATTACATCTGATGGTCCTTTAGTTGCTGTATTGGTTGTGATCTTCGCCTTCATCTGCCGTTTTCGGGCCATTTCCGATGTTGGCGTACGTTAGCTAATGTCGCTTAACGTGCGCCCTATTAACGTGCGCCCCTGAGTTTCAATATATGAAATATTAGCTCCTGTGTATTACTAGTTTATTATGTGCTATTGGCCCTTCTTTTATTGTGTCTTTTAATCAAATAAATGTAATTGTTATTAGCACTGCTCATACTACTGCTACTACAATTATTATTACTACTATTGGTCATTCTACTCGTACTAGTATGTTTTCTTTACGTAATGCTTCTAATTTATTTTTCATTCCACTTATGTAATAGCTAGGATGTTTATATATAGTACTATAAGATTATATTGTATTATATTACTTTGATAGATATGATGGATAAATTATATTTCATTCATATTATTGCTGATAGAGTTTAGCAATACGAATTCAAGAAAGAAAAAAAAATTGTCCAATAATTTTGCAACTGAAAAGGCATAACATATGACAAAGTAGTTGAGGGTTTGGGGGGTAAAGTGAAGCTAATTCAAATTGCTTACCTAAATTTTGTGAGGTTGAAGATGAACGGTTATGTGCTTCTTTGCATGAACAACAAAGAGAAGATAGTCGTTATAACAGATGAAACACAATATTAAGGATAATATTAATTAATAAGGTAATATTAATTAATTAGGTCACTTAATTAAGTCAGGAGAAAGTGAAATTACTGCTTACCTATCTAGTCATCGCTTAATGATCAGATTTTGATTAAAAAAAAAAAGAGGTTGATTATTAATGATAGGTGGGGAGGGGAGAGAGGTTGATTTTTAAGACAAACTTCCATGAGAAAATAATTTTCACCCATATGAATATTGCGGTAAAATACTCATATTAATTTTTATTTTTAAGGAATGTGAAAAGTTTAAATTAGATAAATAAAAACGAATGGAGTAAATAACATTTCTTTTTCTTCTCTTTTTTTGCCTGCCCATCTATCAAAAAAAAAAAAAAAGTTCACACATCAAAGACTACAGAAAATGATCAAGCAACTATAGTGTTGGAAGATTTCACTACTTTTCGGATAGATTCGTTTTATTTACCATTTCTATTGTCTGACTAGGGCTGCATATCGGTCGGTTCAGTTCGGTTTTGAAAATTATCGGTTTTACTTATTCATTATCGGTTTGTATATATGTTAAACGGTTAAAGAACCGTTAAGATATCGGTTATCGGTTTTTCATTGTTATCGGTTCGGTTATCGGGTTAATCGTTAACATTAAACATATCTAATTTGAAGTCCAAAGCTAGTAAGCAACTTCCTTATAATCATGAAATACTTTTCAAAATGACGTCCCCATATGTTCCAGTTCAATGCATTCTAATAAAGATTATTAATAGAGAATTTACAGAAGATCAAAGATTCAATGCAAGTTTCTTTCTTGGTTATTTAGGTAACTCTTGAAGTGAAGGGTGAAGCCCAGATATTGAATTTGACAAAAAAGCTAAAAGATGGGGGCATTGCTCATAAACTGTGGATTGAACAACCAGAAAACATACCAACCTGTCTTGCTACAAAACCCTATCCAAAATCCCTGGTATCTTCATTTTTCAAGAAGCTAAAACTATGTAAATGATGTATTTCAAGTGCAACTGTTAATGTGAAACTGACACAAGTTGGCTTAGTTTCGGTGCTATGGAATTGAAATTAGTTTTGCTAATGATGAGCTACGCTATTTGTAGTGATTAATATTTCTTGCCAAGCCCTTTGACCTGTGCATGCGGTTCATCTAGATTTATAATCTGGTGATTTTGGCCAGATAAGTATCGGTCTTATTTTCGTCTATATGCCATGAATAAAAAGATAAAGGGTCCCAACAATAAGGAAAACACGTCCCTTTCTTAAATGCTTTTATATTAGTACTATGCGATCAAAACACAAACTAATTCCAACAGCAACAGCAACCAACTAATGCAACACAATAACAACAGTGACCCAACATCACAGACACAAACAAATTCCAGAAACCAGAAATTCAATTATGCAAATTTCAGAAAACAGAAAACAGTACAAAATTGCAAATTCCGGAAACTTGAGAAAAAACCCATAATTCACACACCAGCAAACAGATCAGCAAAAAATCCTAAACCCTAAAAATTTAATTATGACAACTCCAATTCACAAAACCCCAAATTAATCACCACAAAAAAAAAAGCATACTTCAAACAAACAACTAACATAGACATACAGCAAAAAGCCAAAAACCCCAAATCACAACGAACATAAATTATTACCTATGAGCGCAACAACAACAGCCGAGCAGCAAATCGTCTTTGGCCACCTCTAATCTCTTGAGTTTTCAGCAAATGTTAAGCTTGAACCTTGAATCTCTTCAGTTTTCAGCAAATCATCTTTGGGTTTATTGATATTATCGGTTTGAGAGATAGAGAGAGTGTGAGAGTGAGAGGCGTAGTGACTGACTTGTGAAATCAGAAACGAAATTCAGCAAAATCGTCTTTGGGTCTACTGATATTATCGGACTTTGAGAGAAAGGCGGAGTGAAATCAGAAATGGAAATATGAAATGTGATATGTGAATCCCTTTCTCCTTAGGGTAAGTAATGACGGTGGGCTGGGCTTTGGGAAATGGGATTTAAATATTTAATTCATTAATTCGTTGGGCCATTGGGAAGTTGGGAAATGTAATTATAATGGACATATTTTGACTATCGGGTTATCGGGTGGCCCGATATAAATTTTAAAAAAACCGTCATCCGAATTGATAACCCGTTAATGAAAAATTTGAAACCGATATCTGATCTGATAAGTTAAAAAAATGAACCGCTAACCCGATAAATAAATTATCAGTTCAGTTTAACAGTTTGAACCGAAATCTGCACAATCCTAATTTTCGATAGACCCCCGGCTCAAGACAAAAAGACAAAAACATCAAAAGAGTGCAACAGGAATAAAAATAACACAACAATAAAGTACATAAACAGACAATGGTCCCCCCTCCCCCACCCCTAGACCCATCAACCAAGCTACACTGAACCCTCCTAACTATATTCAAGTTATATATATATATAGTAAAAGAACGGTCTTGGAGTGACTAGTAAAGTTTAAGCAGAGAAAACAGCCTTTTGCATGCAGAGATGTAGGGTAAGGTTGCGTAAAATAAACACTTGTGGTTTGGTTTAACCTATCACAGTAACTAGTAAAGTTGTGATCAAAAGGTCAGGGATTGAAGCCGCGAAAATAATCCCTTGCATAGATCTAAGGTAACGTTGCATATGATAAATCTTATGGTTCGGCCTTCCCCGAACCCCTCGCACCAGCAAAAATGCAGGATAAGATTATGAGTATAATAAACCTTTGTGATACGATTCTTTTTCAGACTCACGCATAAATAGATAGATAGATAAATATTCTTCGTAAAAAAGCTGAATAATGTGATCAAATGATGAGATACTTGTAGATATAGTAGTTAGTAGTACTAGTTATATATATATATATATATATATATATATATATATATATATATTCTAAGTGGTCCATTAGTGGATCGACTTTGTCAAAAAGCATTTTGGTACGTACCTTCTTCGTAAATTTATTAAAATCTAAGCATGTAATATGTTCGATATTCATTTTGGAGACTCGATTCATTTGGATTCACATTGCGTAAAGTTAAATGTACAACCCGAACTTGACAATATGTATTATGCAAACCAAAAATATGTACGAATCTGGCTCTTATATCATGTTACGACAATGAACCAAGAGTGACGTTGAATAGGCAGGAGTCCTACGGTAAATACTTACTCTCACCGGCCGATTAGATAAATCATGTAAATTTATCATAACTAAGTGATTTAATGTGGTGCAACATGCACAAAAATTATCCATGTTGAAGTGTCGAAAGTCTATATACAAACACATGTCATGTATCTATCGGAATCGTACCAACCACAATGGGTCCCATTCTCATATGGACTGTACATTGTGGATATTGGCATTTGGGCTGGGCCTGAAAGAAAACACTGTCAGTGGGCCTGATTGTAGCGCCCAAATCCTACAACCCAACAAACAAGAAAACCAAGGAACATGGTCCTTGTAGCCACTAACTTGGATCTCGAGCTCATTTGAATTCAGTATTTTCAATACGGAATATAAATTTATAGATAAATTTTTACTAAAACTATAGAAAAAATTGTAGAAATGATCATTCACAACTTTTGCATATAAAGGGTTTCAACGTTTAGTACTTTAAAGATTGAACTTCATAATTTAAATTCTGAATCTCCCTCTGCTCGTGGACCGTTGGTCCATGATGATGTCACGTGATTATCTACCTTCATACCACGTGGACTGAGTTGCATGGAATTGGTTCTTCTGGGCCCTAAGTGATGCATATTGGGCCAAGTGCCCAATGATACATTTTGCAAAGAGGGCCACTTTTGCACTAGAAAGGCCTAGCTAGTATGATAACCAAATAAATTATTGAAATTTCATTCTCCAACTCCATGGAAACAATCAAAGGACTAACACATGAAAGGGTCAACTCGATGCACTAAAACTCCCACAATGCACAGGGTCTGGGAAAGGACCCATCGTAAGGATGTATTGTACTCAGCACATTCCCTTTTAAAACCTCTACATCCTAATGTCCTAATTTTGAATTCCAAATGGACTTTTATCATTATTGTCAAACCCTTGTTAACCATGCGTCTGGGTGAGTCGTAGCTAGTACTTAGGAGAGTTTTGGTGTAGGCGGGTTGGTAGTCTCAGGGTTGTGTCCATAGGCAGACGCGGAGTCAGAATTTCAAGTAAGGGGGTGCAATATTAAAAAAAAACTAAGTTGAAGATGGTTCAACACCTACTATAACGACATACAAAAATAAATTTAATCATGTATAAATAGTATATTTTTTCGTCGAAGGGGGTTTGGACGAACCCACTAAAGAGGGTTGGCTCCACCTCTGTCCATAAGTTGGAGCTGTTAGTTATTGGGTGTGGTGCGTGCCTTTGGTTGTTTAGTGTATGGTATTACTTTGTGGGTGTCTTATTTCTGTTATTCCATCTTGTTTCATGTTTTATTACGACTTTATTTACTTTTTTTTATCTTGAGCTGGGGGTCTATCGGAAATAGCCTCTCCACTTCTTCGGAGATAGTGATATTGATTGCGTATATTTTATCCTTTTCAGATCCGACTGTGTGAGAATACAATGAATTTGTTGTTGTTTGTTTATTGTTATTCTTTAATATAACAAAACATCATTTTCCTCAAGACTAAAGTAAAACACTAGTATGTGATTCTCAATGAAGACATAAGAAACTTTAGAGTTATCAAATCAATCAATAAAGGTAAAAGTTAAAAATGCACTATCAATATGATTTATTTATTATTGGTCTAAATTAATGTCAAAAAAAATATTATTGGCAATCATTTTCAACTAAAATCTCAATGTCTCCTCTAGTGTACGTCAGAGATTTCATAAAGGACCACAATATCTGAGGGAAAATCTATGAATGGGGTCTAATTTGTTCCAATAATTGCCACGTAGGTACATATAACATTCCAAATAATTATTCTAGTTACATATAATTTTTTTATTTTTTCTTCTTCTTCGTTATTGTATTTATTTTACAAATTTGATTTCTATGATGCTTTGTTTAAGTTAAAAATCTATTAGAAAATTATTTTTCTACCAAGATAGAAATAACACTGAGTAGACATCACTCTCTGCAAACCCTACTATCTATCGGAAAATCGTCTTTCTAACAAGATAGAAATAAGACTGGGCAGACGTCACCCTCTGCAAACCTACTATCTATCAGAAAATCGTCTTTCTAACAAGATAAAAATAAGACCGGGCAGACGTCACCCTCTGCAAACCCTACTATCTATCGGAAAATCGTCTGTCTAACAAGATAGAAATAAGACTGAGTAGACGATGTCACACGCTGCAAACCCTGCTATCTATTAGAAAATCGTCTGTCTAACAAGATAGAAATAAGACTAAGTAGACGATGTCACACTCTGCAAACCCTGCTATCTATAAAAAAATCATCTTTCTAACAAGATAGAAATAAAACTAAGTAGACGTCACCCTCCGTAAATCCTACTTATAGGATTATATTGTATATATTTTTATTATACTTTTTCTATTTTAATTTATTTATCTGATTTTAATTTCATAACAAATTTATAAGGGAAGAAGTAGTACTAGTATAAAGGCACCTCAACCACAATGACCCCCACACCACATGCATGATCTCATCTTTTTAATTCCAACAATAGGATGATAGAGCCCATGGGTTTGGGCCTCAATGTCTTTCAATTTTTCAGATATTTTATGAAAAAAATATGTCTCATTTATCTAAAATTTAGTAAGCAGAGCGTTAGTGAGTAAGAGTTTAACCGTTATAGTATAGAAGAGTGTTTTATCTCCGTGCTTGGAGTTTTTTGTTCGTGTGGTATTTCGCGATGTCTATGATGTTTGATAGATAGTTTATAGTAGTACCTGGTTGTGTGCATTTATATTTTTTGTCTGGTATACTGTTATATGTTCTGAGCCGGGGGTCTATCGGAAACAACCTCTCCACTTCACTCGAGGTAGTGGTATGGACTGTATACACTTTATCCTCCTCCGACCCCACTTTGTGAGAATACACTGAATATGTTATTGTTGTTGTTGTGAGTTAGGATCAATATCAAATATAGTCTCTTTATCTCTAAAAAATTAGCTAAATTATACCCAATTTAAAAATTCTAGAATTATGTACAAATCGATATGACCTAAAGTTAAAGCCATGCATGTGCAATATATCTTTTTACATGCAACATTTACTTCCCTCGAGGCACTTGAGTTTATGAGTGCTTAAGTTCTTATTCTTTTTTAGAGTAAAAAAAATTCAAATATCAAAAGTGAATTCACTATTTAAAGTTTATTAATTCCTACTATGAATATCTTAACTTAATATGTAATAATAATAACTAAATTTATAATTAAATATTTAATGAATAAAAATTACTAAATTTTTGTGAACCTGTAGATTATACTCTAAACCCCCCTGCTTGCATGCTTTCAATTATTTGCATATCTAACAAATATTCTGTTCAAATCTTTCTCCTAAGTCTAGAATGCATAAATTTATATTCCAATAAATTAGCATACAAGTATTAATTTGACTATGCAAATATAATAAAAACATCAACAATGCAAGGATGCACCCAAAAGATTAATAAATGGCTAAAATGAGTAGCCTTTTATATAAAAAAAAAATCATGATATCCGGCGAACTTTTGCACACTTCAACTAAATTCGTGTATTCGGAATATCTGTTACCTCCGATCGATCAATAATAAATTTCATGTAATTCCGCTCACAAGACTGTGACATATTAGAGAATTACCTAGTCATCTTCTTGAATGGATAAAGCTAAATATATATTCTTCCATGGTCAATGTATGGGTTGTAAACTGTAATACTATATAGTATATGTATATTATATGTATATTATACAGTAATTAATGAATATCCTTTAAAAAAAAAAAATTACGATGTCCGGGAAAACTTTCTCACACCTCGACTAAATATACGGGATACCTATCACCTCCAATCGATGAATAATAAATATCATGTAATTCTGTTCACAAGACTATGATACGTTAGAGAATGACCTAGTCATCTTCCTGAATGGATAAAGCTGAATATATATTATTCCATGGTCAATGTATGTGTTGTAATACTATATAGTATATATATATTATACACTACTTAATGAAAACAAAATTATGATGTTCGGGCGAACTTTTGCACACCCCGACTAAATATACGGGATATTTATCACCTCCAATCAATGAATAATAAATATCATGTAATTTTGTTCACAAGACTATGACATGTTAGAGAATGACCTAGTCATCTTCCTGAATGGATAAAGCTAAATATGTATTATTCCATGGTCAATGTATAAACTGTAATACTATATAGTATATGTATATTTATACATTTTTTTTTTAATGGTTTTACGCAACAAATCACGCCATCAACTATTCAAATTGACGCACCAACACACACTATGAAAGCAAAAACTAGTCAAAAGCACTTCATTCATTTACTATTTTATTGCTAATTAAAAATTATTTCTCTCTATTATCAATCACTATCATATAGTCATAATGTTAATATTTTATACACAATTTTTTTGTGTCCGTGGATAGTGTGTTTCGGACGGTGGCTGTTTGTTTAGCAGTAATAAAAAAAAAAAATGGTCAAATTTGTGTTCAATATAATGACACATCAATATGTCAAGCGATCTCGTACTAAATGAATCGACTTTCACTTTTATAACATTTTTTTTTTACTCTAAAGTAATTTTTTCTATTGTTGTAAGATAGCTAGGAGTAAGATTTATATTATATAACTCTTTCCGATTTATTTATAGAATACATTTTATATGTTGTTTCTGCTAAATCATACATACATATATATATATATATACATTAACTTTCTCAAATTAATTGTGTTACGTTTGTAAACAAAGTTTCACATTAATAGCTGAAAAGAAAAAAAGGAGTTTCAAAATTATTGCACAATATCAGAATATAATCTTTTAAATAGTGGTTTATAAATTATGTAAATTGTACAATAATATGCTATAATAATAGAAATTGGTGGCACTGCCCCTGCCATTAAAAACCTTACTTCATGTCATTCTCATAATAGAAAATTGTTGGCCAAACATCTCTTTCTTGCTTTGTGTTAAAGTTTAGAGTGTATTTGATATGGAAAAAGAAATATATTTAATTTTTTCATGTTAAGTTGATCAAAATATTTTTCTCTAGATAAGTTTCTTGAGAATTAGAGAAATTAAAATGATATCTTTAGTGAGGGTAAACAAGTTTTATAAGTGTCATTCCATGCACGTTGATTATATATAAGTGGTGTTTGGTGCCTGTATAGGGTCTCGACTAATTCGAATTCGCGTTGCATAAGATCAATTTAATAGGAATCGAAAGTGCTCTCTAACAGGATTCTTACTAGCTAAAACCCTAAACCTCTAATTAACAGTAGAGAGATCTTATCCATTTCATCACGCTACAACCTACGTTGGTCGCAGGGGCGAACCTAGGTTCAAATCGGTGGTGCTCCGGCACCCGTTGAACTCGACGCAAAATAGATATAATTATATACGAAATATATAAAAATTGATATTAGATGAAAAAAATACCTTCAAAACTAAAAAAGATAGTTGGATACTCTGGTTTCCATGTGAAATCTTAAAACTTTTGACATCAATAAATGTGTTTCAACTTTCCGAACACCCATAACACCTAAATTCTGGGTCCGTCACTGATTGTGAAAAATAAATTTTGTTCTTACCAAACACAACCTAATTAGATAAAAAGTAGATGAACACATATGGAAACATGACAAATGAAAGGTCATAATGCTTTATTTTGAAAAAAATAATAGAGGCCCCAATTTCAATTTTTAGCAATTTGGAATTTTCTTAATGCATGCTGTCCTTTCAAATAATAATATGACAAAAAAGCAAGACCCCAAAAAATAAAAATAACAAATCAAAAAAGAAAGAAAACGATGTATTTAATGGAGGATGTATTTATTTTACTGTTAAGCCTTTTTATTTTTTATCAACATTTAACTATTAAGATTAAGGTAATTCTCAATGCTTTGAAATTAATTTGACTATACATTCACTATATATTTCATAGAGAAAATGAAATACATATATTTATTTTGATTTCCATTTGACATACGATATTCGTATATTTGTATTGAAGCGCGAATAAATTTAGATTTTTATTGAAAAATTTGAGATTGAGGGTAAAACGCTTCCTAAGACAGCCGATTTCATATCCTATATTTATAAGCAGAGGCAGAGCCAAGATTTTTACTTAGGGGATTCAAAATCTGAAGAAAAACTCACCGAAGGAGGTTCAGCATTTATAATATATTAATAAAAATTATTTTAACCATATATTAATAATATAATTTTCCATCGAAGGAGTTTGTTCGAACCCCCATTTAATAGGCTAGCTCCGTCTCTGTCTATAAGGCTCGAACTCAGATTCTAATAAAAGAATAAGGAAATATTTATCACTCCAAGGGTAATACGCGTTCTAACAAAATCGATTTCATACCCTATCTATAGGGCTCGCACTCAAACTCTAATTAAGAATAAAAAAAATATTTATCACTCCACCACAATTCTCGTTGATATACTTGCTAAATGAGATATATTGATGTTTAAAGAACCAATAATAGGCAACAACTTTAAATAAGTCATATCAAATGGTGGACATTTTAAAGATTATTTTATTGTTACTATTGTTAATTTATAATTTTTGTATGCATGAAGTTTCTAAATAATTTCTTAGGAGGAAATGTTTAGACTTTTTCCAGTCAGAGTTTTTAAAAGTTCCTAAAGCGGAAATATAAAATTGATAGTTTTTTTTATATAGAAAAATTGATGAATAAAGTCTTTTAAATTTAATCTATTGATGTAAATTATTACTTATAAATTTATTTGAATTACCACCCATTTTATTTATTTTGTAATAAAGTAGGTAGGAAGTCCCAGATCCTACCAAACATATCTAATCATAAAAATAATATAATTATAGTATCTCCATATATATAACTTTTAAAAATGTGAATTTTACTTTAAGTAATGTAAAGGAACCAGCGTATCAACTTCACTAACAATTAAATAATTTGATCCTTTGTCTCATACAAATATTTTCTCTCTCTTTTTTTTTTAGTGTGAATCTATTTCATAAGACATAATAAAAATTAAAACTAAAATTTATAATCTTAAATAAAACAAAACATATATGTGACGATAATTATAAAATTATGAGCAAAATATCGATCTTTCCTTTTTTTTTTTTTCAAAGATATTAAACAAGCTAAAAATGAAAGAACGGTCTATAATAAATTAATGAGCGTAATAAACTTATTTATATATATATCCAATATAACGTTGAATCTCTTTATAAATTTCATATAATTTACTTTTAAAAATAAAAATTTCAACTCTATCTTAAAATATATAATTATACATTAACCATATATATAAGCCAACAACAGAAGTACCAACACTGCATCACCTAGCAGTACAAAAAGTTGTATAAATTGTACTTTGAGAAGGATCAGTACTGCATCAAATAATTGTACTAAAAGTAACATGAATTGTACTCTAAATTTGGGTCCATTTTATTTCTTTCTTCTCGTGTTTAACCACGTGTATATGCATGTAAGTTCAATTTTTCTTTTTTATTATACATTTATATATAAATATACCTTAATTTTTTTTTTAGTTCATTTGCATATTTATTTTTTTAATATATTTTAAATATTTCAACTCAACCACAAACTCCTATAATTATATAATTAGAGATCGTTTGGTTGGAAAGAGTTCTCTTAAAATAATTAATTTCGGAATTAGTTATCACATTATGTATATATATTCTATCTCACACTAAATAACAACAACAAATTCAGTGTATTCCCACATAGTGAGGTCTGGAAAGGGTAAAATGTAAGCAGTCAATACCACTACCCCTGGAGCAGTAGAAAAGTTGTTTCCGATAGACCCCTGCTCAAGACAAAGAATAGTTAACGGAGTCTTAATAAAACATGAAATAAGATGAAATAACAGAAATAAGACACTCACAAAGTAATGATACGCTACACTAACGAACCAAAGGCATCCACCACCCTCATGTCCTGACAAAGCCCTAAGACTACTAGTTCGGTTACTCCAAAACTCTCCTAACTACTGACTACGACTCGCCCACAAACACTAGCCTTCTAACTTTATCCGCGTCCTCTTATTTAGGATCATGTCCTTCTACTATCTCACACTAAACATGAAATAAAATAATTTTTTATGAGTAAATTTGGCAATTAAGCCTCTTCTAGTTTTCAATTAACAAAATGGTCTACCATCTTCCAGTTTTCAATTAGCAAAATGACCTACTTTTATTTTCTCATTTGTCGGACAAATAACAGATCTGTCTATAAATCTATCGGATAGATAATAGATCTGTCGGATTGATAATCAATCTGTCTATATATCTCTCGGACAAATAATAGATCTGTCGGACAAATAATAAGTCTGTCTAAAAATAGGTCATTTCCCTAAATTAAAATTTTTTTGGTCCATTTAATTAAAAAATAGACTTAAAAGTTCTATTTAACAAAGAGTCCCATTTTTTTATTTTGTCCCGAAACTATTTATTCCTAATAACTCACACATATAATTATTTTTTTCCCCAAAACGACACCATAAGTTGTCGTTAACAGACATGACACGATTCGTTACAACCGTTAGTTGGACGGACGCAACAATGTCAGGGGTAAAACCGTCACATAAATATATACTATAATCTTGTCTTTTTTATTCAATAGTGTATGTAAAAAAACTACAAAGAATAAAAATAAACATACCCCTTTTCTTCGAAATCTACAATTTCTTTGACTTCATAAATATTTCTGATTATTTCCCAATTTTTCTGGACTTTGTCTTTATTTTTGTTTATATTTTTTTACTTTAGTCCACTTGTTTTAAAGTGTCCATTTTTAATTTTGTGGATGCTAAAGATCATAGGAGTATCTTTTTGTGAAATAATATCTTGGAGTTCTTTGATTAATTCCATGGTAATTAAGGTAAGCAAAATCTTTTTTTTCTTAAATATTAATGTTTGAATTTTTATGTTCGACTAGTTACAAGTTGTGTTCTTGCTGGAAATTTGTGATGTTCGGGCAGCTTTCGCGTACATCAACTAAATTTATCGGGATATGTGCAGTTTGATGCCTTTATATTATGTACTTATTTACCAGTTTGAAAGATCTGTTTTTTTTTTTTTTGTTGTTGTTATGGGTGTTTGCATATATTCTGTTTTATTATAATTGGGGATTTTTATGCTCAATTCTTGATTATAAGCGAATTTTAGACCTTAAAAGCTTTTTCCTTTTGATGTTATGGGGAATTCCTTTCATTTTGTGGATGCTAAAGATCATATTTGTGAAGTAATTGCTTGGGGTTCTTTGATTAATTCCATGGTAGTTAAGGTAAGCAAAATCTTGTCGTTGATTAAGTCCATGGTAGTAATAGTGACTATTATTGTATGAAATTGTATGTTTGACTATTCATTTGTATATACCTTGTTAGTGGATTCAATGGCTTTTTTTTTTTTTTTTTTTTTTTTTAAATATTGACTTATTGCTTAATTACCCTTTTGAAAAGTCTGTTTTAAAAAACAAAAAAAATTGTTATGGGTGTTAAATATTTTCTGTTTATTCATAATTGGGGATTTATCATGCTCAATCTTGATTATATGGGAAGTTCGAGTATAAAGTTTTCTCCTTTTGTTGTTTATGGGGATTTATCATGCTCAATTCTTGATTATATGGGAATTTTAGACTATAAAGCTTTATCTTTTGTTGTTTATGGGGATTTATCATGCTCAATTCTTGATTATATGGGAATTTTAGACCTTAAAGCTTTCTCCTTTTGTCGTTTATGGGGATTTATCATGCTCAATTCTTGATTATATGTGAATTTTAGACCTTAAAGCTTTCTCCTTTTGTCGTTTATGGGGATTTATCATGCTCAATTCTTGATTATATGTGAATTTTAGACCTTAAAGCTTTCTCCTTTTGTCGTTTATGGGGATTTATCATGCTCAATTCTTGATTATATGAGAAGTTTAGACTTTAAAGCTTTCTCCTTTTGTTGTTGATGGGGATTTTTGATGCTCTATTCTTGATTTTTGAGAATTTTAGACTATAAAGCTTTCTCCTTTTTGTTGTTTATGGGGATTTTTCATGCTCAATTCTTTGATTACATGGGAATTTTAGACTTTAAAGCTTTCTATTTTTTCATAGTTGAGTTTTTTAACTTCAGTGCACTTGGTTCTTAGTCTTCATTTCTAACTTGTGGATGCTAATGATCATCTTTGTTTGTATCTTGGGGTTCTTTGATTAATTCCATGGTAGTTAAGGTCAGCAAAATCTTTTCTTTGTCAACTGCGAATTCGTAGAAGTATAAGCATGTTTAAGTTAGTTTTCCGTTGACTATGTATATTTTTGTCTACCTTGTTGGTGATTATCTTACTGTATTTTTATGTTGACTTGGTTGCTTAATTACCCTTTTGATAGATCTGTTTTCTTTCTTTCCTTATTGTGGGATGTTCTTTTATCGCAATTGTGGATTTTGTAGGTTTAGTTCTTGATCATATGGGAATTTTAGACTCTAAAGATTTCTCCTTTCTGTTATTTATGGCCTATGGGGATTTTTTTTGGGATTGGTGGTGTGAATTGAAGAATTAAGTTGCGTTTTTAGTGATCTTTCCAGTTTGATTGACGATTTTTAAAATATTTTGCTTGGAGTTTGCTTCTGACTTGTTTTTCTGTTCTTTCAAGGAGTAGTTGAATTGGAAGAATGATGGGAACTTACAGTGAGACTGAAGAAGAGAGTTTTTTTGATATACGTACTGAGGCCAGTTCTCTTTCTGATTTCGGTTCTGATGGCTCCGATGCTTGTACTCGTAATGAGATTTCTGAACGTGCTTTAGGATATGACTTTTGGACGCAGGATCCCGAAAGCGTTGATGAACGCCGCCATAGATTCTTGAAATGGATGGGTTTGAACTCGAATTGTGAAAAACCTGATAGCGAGGATGAAAGAAGGACGAGTACTGATAGAATTAGGGATGACAATGAGACGATGCTGGCGAACTCAGATGCTGAAGGCAATTTCTTCTCTGGTCGATCTTCCCAATCTTTCGAGTCAAATGAAGCTCTAGAATTGGAGGAAGATGCTGAAGAGGATCCAATGTATTGGAAAATTAGGAATCTGGACAATGGATCAGAGTTTCTTGCGGATGCAGTAGGACGGGATGGCATGCTTAGCCGACTACGTGAAGTAGGTACAAACAAGATATTCACTATTGAAGAGTTTACGAGAACTCTTGGCTCATCGGCTTTGGTTCAACAGTTGCTGCATAGAGATTTTAAGGGATTTAGTAGGGTCGATACAAAAAAGAAAGTGAGAAGTTTGCTTCAAAAACTCACTCTTGGAACCCGACACAAAGTGAGGACAAAGCCTGAAGCTGGTACTCAAAGAGTTCGAGTTCAAACCAGTAAGAAGGAGTCAAAAGAACTATCCTCGCTTTACACTGGCCAAGAATTCCTAGCACATGAAGGCTCCATCATAACAATGAAGTTCAGTCCTTGTGGCCAATACTTGGCAAGTGCTGGCAAAGATGGCACTGTGCGCATTTGGAGAGTGATCGAGGACGAGTTATCTCAAAACTTCAATGTTCAGGATATTGACCCCTCTTGTTTATACTTCTCACTGAATCATTTGTCCAAATTAGCTCCTCTCAGTGACAACATAGAGAAGATCAACGGGGTGAAAATGATGAGAAAATCATCAGAATCAGCTTGTGTTGTCCTCCCGCCAAAGTTATTCAGGATAATGGAGAAACCAGTCCACGAGTTCCGTGGGCATACGGGTGAAGTCTTGGCCCTCTCATGGTCCAAAAATGGGGTCAGTATAATAATATCTCACTGGCCACTATATAGTAAAAACTCCTCTGTTCACTTTTACTTGTCCACTATACTAGCCTATCAAGAGAAAAGCCGTCTCTTGTCCCCGTTACCTTTAACATTAACTACTCATTCCCCAAATTATTCCCCAAGATTTTTGAAATATAGTCATGGGTTTTAAAGTATAATATGCACTTCATTTTTTACTTCTTAAGGAGAGTGTAAAGTCCATTGTGGAGAAGTAAAAGTGACAGGAGGGAGTATATTTTATGGCTTCATAAAACATCATCCAACATGAATAAACTGTAATTCATGTACCAACGTCATTTGCTGCAGTATCTTCTGTCATCTTCTGTTGATAAAACAGCTCGTCTATGGCAAGTTGGACATGATCAATGCCTTGGTGTTTATTCACATAATAATTATGGTGAGCCTATTTTTGCGATTTCGATCTTCTTGTTGAAGTTCTTTTCTAAACTTTAAACTGGATGATCGTCTCATACATCTGTCGATGTCATATTTGGATGCAGTCACTTGTGTGGAATTCAATCCCATGGATGATAATTATTTCATTAGTGGCTCGATAGATGGGAAAGTACGTCTATGGGAGGTGCATGGTTGTCGAGTAATTGATTGGACTGATGTAAAGGAAATAGTGACCGCTGTTTGTTATTGTCCTGATGGAAAGGTATGATTGCCTTGCGTCTTTTTTTAAACCTTTTTAAAGATGGTTACTTGATTTTGGAACTTATTTAAGTTTCTCGCTTGTGATTGGTGCAGGGGGGTGTTGTCGGATACATGAATGGCAATTGCCGTTTTTATGATGTTGTAGGTACGGAAGCTTGTCTTTTCTTGATCCTTTTTCCCCGGTTCATTCTTTTTCGCGCTGTTTTCAGATAAATGCTTTCAATATTAGCTCTGAGAGTAGTACAATTCCGGCAAATGATTTTGTCCCCTAACTAAATTGCCAAAGTAGGTTGTAAATGCAGTACACTTTTCTAAACTTTTAACTGCACTTTGCAACTTATGATTTCCGTATAATACTCATCGAGAATTCTGGCATGCTTGAGAAGTATAGAAAGGAAGTTAACGTGTGTGTCTACTGACAAGGTGGGAAAACAAGCCCTCCATGACATATAACCACTGTAATGGTCTCGAGCGCAATATTGCTGTGCAAGAGAAGGATAAAATGGAGGGAGGGAGTTGTGTTCTCCATCTATTTTGAGTTGTCTCTAAAAACGTAATCAGGTCCCCCGGCTGACATAAAGTTTCAACATAAAAATACATCGCCTCGTCTTTGGGAATACTTAATAACTCTAGTGGGCATAGCAAGTGATACTTAACTACCAGCGAATAGTGCTTCCTCACTTTCTTTAGCTAGGCTTAGAAGCCGATTCCCAACGTAAACTCTTTCCTTCTCATCGAAAGATGCCTAAGACCTTATCTTGTTTAATTCTACTCTATCTGACAATTTACATTAACGGACTAGCATTTCTCCGCGTTAGGTTATCAGTTGCAGATGGGCCTCACGGTAAGCTTGCAAGGAAAGAAGAAGCTTACTAACAAGAGAGTAACTGGATTTCAGGTAACCATTCGTTTTATTTCCTTTACTTTTCACAAAAATGGTTTCTTGTGCTGAGTTTATGCGCTCGAGAACTAACAGACTTTCATCACGCAGTACTGCCCAAACGACTCGAGTAAAGTCATGGTTACTTCTGCTGATTCGCAAGTTAGAATACTTTGTGGATCCAACATCATCTGCAAATTCAAAGGTGTGTTGGTTGCGTACCCTCTACCTCCCCATCCCCCTACCAAGTTCTTGTTTTCATCGCGCTTTAGCTTAACTTTGGTAAAGGCGAGCAGCTTTTTGATATCCTGCATGTCCAGGAACTCAAAATTTGGATAGCCAATGTCCTGCATCATTCACATCAGACGGGAAACACATCCTCGCGGTCACTGAGGATTCAAATGTTTATATCTGGAACTACAGTAATGAAGACGGGACAACTAACCAAGCAAAGAAAGTTCGGTCATCCGAGAGTTTCTTTTCCCGAAATGCATCAGTTGCCATACCTTGGTCTGGCTTTAAAACCAATCCAGGGACGACATTACCAGGAACTGTTTTAGCCAACGGGGATGTCAACGAGAACTCATTGCCAAAGACTTCATCGTTACAAGATTGCTTCTCCTTGGGACGCGCTTCTTTCTTAGATTCTCTACTAAAGAGCTCCGCAACATGGCCAGAGGAGAAACTGCCCGATTCAAGTCCTCCTGCAACCATCTCCTCTTCCATATTGAAATCCGAATACAAGATCTTGAAGAGCGCTTGGCAAAACGCGTTGAGTTCAAGTCATTTATGGGGTCTCGTGGTTGTCACCGCAGGTTTGGATGGATGCATTCGAACTTTCCTCAACCACGGTTTGCCAATTCGCTTCTGAGATTCTTTACCCCGGATCTTCTGTCTAGTGGTAAGAGCGCAACGTCCGATGTGTGACAAAAGCCTGAGATTTTTCTTTTTTCTCTTTGCATGTAAATTTATATCAATTCTTGGCTGTCACCAAAATTTGTTTTAGCAAAAAAAAAAAAAATTATTATATACATACTAGTAGTCTATATATGTACAATGTAGCCAAAGTTGTTATCATTATTTATATATATGAAAATCATAGTACAAGTATTACTATTATCTATCTGGGATCATGTTCTCGGCAAGTCGAAGCTGGTGTCGTCTCTTGTGTAATCACCTTTTCTCAGTGCTAATTTTACGTCCTAACTCCTACTACAACTAATCTCTCACGCATTCGAGCTGGCCTATCCGCACACCTCCTCTTCACATTCTCGAATCATCTCAATTCTCAGCCATGCTTCGATCATTTTTATCCGTCACGCATACTACTTGCACCTTTATCTCATATAACTTTGTTCCTAATCATATATCTCCTGGTATATCTAATCGTCTACACATTCATATGAGCATCTTAAACTAAATTCATTTCTGAACATATTAACTTTTGTCTTTTTTCTTTTTTTGGTTGATGCAAGTGGTGAAGAGGCACATGACTATAATATATATGTACTATAATTCTTGCAAGTGGATTCAATCTCTTCCCTATGACCGACATGGTGCAGTGGATGGGGCTGCTCCACCCTTAATCAGAGGTCGAGAGTTTGATTCTGGGTACGGAAAAAACTCTTTTAGGGAGCGCTTTCCCCCGAATGGGGCCCTATGCATCGTAAATCCGGATTAGTTGAGCTCTAATGCGAGTACCGAACACCGAATGAGAAAAAAAAAAATCTCTTCCCTATGATTTGCCTCTATAAAACAAAAGGAATAAATCAATGCATGAATAGGACATAATAATGAGAAGTCCCAAAAATGATATACAAAGTAATTTCAATATCTATGCTGATGAGAGATAAAAAGTATATCATAAAATTAAAATTAATTGAACTACACATAAATAAGACAAAATTATCTCATATATGTGCTCATTAGGAGGTAATAAGCAACCTGTAAAATTACCCATGATATGCGCAAAATTGACTCATACACGTAGGATGCCACGTAGGATAAGAATTGGTTATGTAGGCCACCACATAGGACGTGTGTGTCTGCTTGTTCAACCGTTATACAAGTTTAAGTGTCTACTAATATACATCCAAAATTGAAGGTCATAAAAGTGATCTGACGCCAGCTTTTGCACAAGTAGGCACCGTATAAAATTCGAAAAAACAGACACGCAAGTCTTAGTCTACTCTTGTATATCCAAAATTGAAGGTCATAAAATGTGATCTGACGCCAGCTTTTGCATAGGTAGGCACTGTATAAAATTCGAACAAACAGACACGCAAGTCTTATGCGACATAATACACGTAGGATGCCATGTAGGACAAGAACTGGCCACGTAGGTCGCCACATAGGACGTGCGTGTCTGCTTGTTCAACTCTATACAAGTTTAAGTGTCTATTCTTGTACATCCAAAATTGAAGGTCATAAAATGTGATCTGACGCCAGCTTTTGCACAGGTAGACACTGTATAAAATTTGAACAAACAGACACGCAAGTCTTATGCGACATAATACATGTAGTATGCCACGTAGGACAAGAATTGACCACATAGGACGTGCGTGTCTGCTTGTTCAACTCTATTCAAGTTTAAGTGTCTAATTCGTGTACATCCAAAATTGAAGGTCATAAAATGTGCGATCTGATACCAACTTTTGCACAGGTAGGCACGGTATAAAATTCGAACAAGCAGAAACGCAAGTATTAGGTGACATAATACACGTAGGATGCCACGTAGGTCGCCACATAGGACGTGCGTGTCTACTTGTTCAACTCTATACATGTTTAAGTGTCTACTCGTGTATATCCAAAGTTGAAAATCATAAATGTGTGATTTGACACTAAGTTAAAAAACATATCTATGTATCGTGTTATATTAAAATGATTGAAATATACTAGGTCTCAATATTTCCAACTAAATAGTATAACAACTTCATGTTGTCTCATTTGTCTCCATCAGTATTTAATATTCATGAAGTGGATTTCGTGGCTTACAAAATGGCACGACTTTAATTTAAACTATGCTTTGTGGCATTTTCTTCATCTTTCATAATATTTTAGACTAATATTGATATGAATTCTCTAACGAAATAAAGAAGCGGATTCAGAATTTAAATTAAAAATAAAATTAATTTTTTAAATTTATAGCATTATATTCATTATACCATCAAATTTTTATAAGATATAATTTTGTGTCAGAAGGTCTGAGTTCAAATGAATTTACAACTAAAAGGCTAAAATTGAGGCTAAAATCGCCTCTGAACATTAGGGTTCTCCGAAGTCCCTTAAGTAGAAAATTACAATATTTATATATAGTTAAAATTATTTTTTAATTACGTATATATATAATATAGATATTATATCTCTTTTAATCAGTCGTGTGTTTACTTTTTCATATTTCGAACTCGCTCCGCCACTCTTTGACACCATTTGTTCCCTTTCAGTAGCATGGAACAAACAAGACCTCTAATATTCCTTATATTATAAAATATAATTTTTTTAAAAAAATAAATAAATACATTAAATGTATTTTTTTTTTTAAATAAATAGTATTGATATTGGGTCTTGCACTTTGCACTTTTGTCTCGAAGTATTTTTTTCTCTCATTATATATATTATAGTCTTGCACTTTTGTCTTTAAGTATTTCTTCTCTCATTATATTATATATATATATATTGAGAACTCTATTTTTCATTTTGTCCAAATTATATTATATAGTTTAGTGAGCAAAAAAGAAATGGGGAGAGCACCATGTTGTGCTAAAGAGGGACTTCGTAAAGGTCCATGGTCTACTAAAGAAGACTTATTGCTTACTAATTATATTAAGGAAAATGGTGAAGGCCAATGGAGAAACTTGCCTAACAAAGCTGGTATGTTGTTCGGATTTTTAAAAAATATTATTTTATATGTATCAGCGTTAGTAAGTAGGAGGATTTTGTTATCTGTGTTAGTAGATGTAGTACTGGTTTTATTTCAGTATGTTGTATCGTTTGTTGTATTACTTGACGAGTTTTGTTTATGGTGTTTTTGGGTGTGATAATTTCTATTGTATTTGTTCGTTTACAATTCTTTTTTTAGATTATTTTCGAATAATGCATCTAGTACCTTCTTGAATTATGATCAAATTTGCTACGACACACTCCAACTTCACGTGGGTCCTATTACCCCTGAACTAAAATTTAGCGTATTTTTGTTATTCTTTTTAGCTGACATATCACCTTTTATCAACCTTTTTGGCTGACATGACACCTTTGATGTGGGCTTCATTTTATGTAATAAAGGTGTCATGGCGACACAAAAGGGTGAAAAAATATGGTAAAATTGAGCGTGTCGTAGCAACTCTGACCATAGTTCGAGGGGATACCGGATGCTTATCTCATTATTTTCTCTTGAGCCGAGGGTCTATCAGAAATATCCTCTCTATGTCACCTCTGAGGTAGTTGTATGAACTGCGTATATTATCCTTTCCAGATCCCATTTAATGAGAATATATTGGGTATGATGTTGTTGTACGTTACTTTCTATGTGTTGAGATTTTCAAAAATGTATTACATTTTAAGGATTTGAAATGTACGTGTGTTGATGTTTTTGAAGAGTTCGAGTAGTCTAGAATTTAGTAGGACTCTCAAAACATTCTTGACATAGTATGATATTCTCGAATAAGTCGCACATTATTAAGAGTATATTTATGTCATAATTTTATTTTCAATGTTTTTTTTTTCATGAGGAATTCCATTTTCTAATATTTGGTTTTCCCATCAAAATAAGGAATTAATTTTCCTATCTTAATGGTGGTAAAATAATTTTTTTTTTATTTCACATTATTAGTATTTAGTTTTAATATATATATATATTATTATTATTATTATTTTCGCAAAGGGTGGTGGAGCTACCCTTGTTCGAACGGGAGTCAATTAACACCGCCTTCATCTGAAAATTGAATTATATATATAAAAAAATTAATATACTGAATGTTCAATTTCCTAACTTCTTCGTATATTTATTTCTTATCGACTATTGATATATCATATTGAATTTTTTAGGGTTACTTAGATGTGGAAAGAGTTGTAGACTAAGATGGATGAATTATTTAAGGCCAGGAATCAAGAGAGGAAATTTTAGCCAAGACGAAGATGATCTTATAATAAGGCTCCATTCGCTTTTGGGCAATCGTTGGTCACTTATATCTGGTCGATTACCAGGTCGAACCGACAATGAAATCAAGAATTACTGGAACACACATCTCATCAAAAAGCTCAAAATTGCTGGAATTCACCCCAAAGTCCACAAGATTTTCAACAAAAAAGAGCCCAAGAAAAAGCCCAAAAGTGATAAACCAAGAAAGAAACAAGACAAAAAAAAGAAAAATAACAAGAAAAAAGACCAATCTTTAGTAAATAATAATAATAATAATGACACCCCTCAAGTTGTATTTGTCCCAAAACCAATTAGACTTATGAGGAATTATAGTGTTGAAATGTTGTCGCGCCCTTATCAGATCCTCAAATTCAACATGCATGCATCGGCATTATTGAAGAGTCAGAATAACGCAGCTTCATCATCAGATAATTCTGAAGAATTAGCTGAAAATAACAAGAAGAATATTAATATTATTACTAAAGATGATGAGAATTTTTTATTTGATGAATTTTGTGATTTTTCAAATGAAAGCATGGTGGACAAGGTATATGAAGAGTATCTTCAACTTATTTCTGAGAAATGTTATGATCCAATGTTAATGTAAACTATAGTATAATCAGTCCAAGTATTTACTGTTCAATTTTTTTGCTTCTATTTTTGAGTTCATTGTAAAAATATATTTTAATATGTTTCGCTATGTGACACTATTCGATGAAGAGTCACAATTTTGATTGATTTAATATTTTTTTTATCTAATTTTCAATTATGTAATTAAATTTTGTTTCTTATTATGTATCCTAGTTATAGAATTGTATATGAAATAGACTCAACAAAGAATTAAAGGAAATTCCTTTCTAGAAGAATATCTGTATAATTTTAGGGGAAAATGACAGTTGTTTTAACAATTTACATTCACACATATATTGCCTAAATTGGAAGTGGAAAATGAAAAAATGTCACCATAAAATTGTGATAAATTGATATACAAAGTAATAAAAAATATAACACTCCTTTTAGTTCATATTAATTTAATTTTGTCCAGAATAACTTAATCGTTCAATCTTCAAGAGAGTCGTTGACAATTTCTTTCATTTTCATTCTTTATTTATATTTTCTAGTTGATGGGTTCAAGAAACTTAATTGCTCATATTTATGATTTTAATTTGATTTTAAAAAAGAAAACGTGAAAAATAATGTCTAATTTATGTCTTTTTTTTTTTTGAGTAAAACATCTAGTACCCCTGAACTATGATCAAATTTGCTACGAAACACTCCAACTTTACGGGGGTCCTATTATCTTCTTGAATTAAATTTTTGCGTATTTTTGTTACCGTTTTAGCTGATGTGACATCTTTTATCAACCTTTTTAGCTGACGTGACACCTTTGACGTAAGTTCCATTTTATGTAAGAAAGGTTCTACGTCAACACAAAAGGGTGACAAAAATACGCTAAAATTAAGTTCAGGGGTAATAAAACCCCTGTGAAGTTAGTGTATCATAACAACTTTGACCATAGTTCGAGAGAACACTAGAAGCTTATCTCTTTTTTTTGTCTTGATAAATGTGCATTACCTCACAAATTAAGTTAATATAGATTAGAAAGTATAGTAACTATTAATTAGCCATTTCCCTTTGAAGAAATCTCTAGATCATATATTGGTTGGTGACCATTCAATTTCACTATTATGTCTTTTAGTGGGAGTGGTGAATATCAAGTTGTCGGGCATCCCCTAATAAGGGCTAGGGGACAACTAGTTTTTTATTTCTCATCCGATGTTCGATACTTGTATTAGAGCCTGACTAATTCGGATTCACTTCGGGTAGGGTCCCATTCGGGGGTAGCGCTCCCAACAGAGTTTTCTTCATGACCATGGTCGAACCCTCGACTTCTGATTAAGGGTGGAGCAACCCCATCCATTGCACCACAACCCATGTTGGTGCTAGGGGACAACCTTATTTATTAGTTTTGACACTTTTTGGTGTATATTTCAAGTTGCTTGGGGTACATTAAAGGCATATACATAGAATTTTGGAAATTTTCAAGAAAGAAAAGAGAGAAAAAGAATACTCCAGAAGAGAAGAAGAAAGAGAACATGAGTTTAAGTTATATTTATAAACCGTATTTTTGGCTACCTTAGTGTCTACGTGGAACACTGGAGGTCCACGTAGGCACACGTTTATGCCACGTAAGTACTAAGGTTGTAAAAAATACGATTTAAATTAGTTCAGGGGTAATACTTAATAGGACCCTCCTAAAGTTTCGGTGTGTCTCAACAATTTCGTTTATAGTTTAGGGTGGAAACAGAGCATTTTCCCCATAAATTTTGAAAGTTTTTAACTGATCATTTTGTAAGTTGAAGTGTTCAACTGACACAACATAGACGAGTTAAAGTGATGTTGACGTGGCATACATTTTGAAAGTTTTTAAGTGATCATTTTGTAAGTTGAAGTGTTCAACTGACTCAACAGAGACGACGAGTTAAAGTGATGTTGAGATGGCATTCAAAAGTTTATGGGTGATCATTTTGTAAATTGGAGCGTTCAACTGACACAATAAAGTCGAGTTAAAGTGTTTAGATGAACATACTCAATGATAAAGTATTTCTTTGCCAACTAAAACTAAATTTGAGTGTGATTATACATTACTATGCCTTAAAATTAAGAGGATAAACTTTATAACAATGACACAAACTCATGCACTTACATATTCTTTCTCATGTTTTCTCAATTCTAAACAAACCTTTGGAAACCATTTTCCCCTTCAAACAAACTGATAAATTAGGATGAATGTCTACTTTTTAATATTATAAAATAACATCACATCATTACAAAAAGGTTCATAAAATGACATAAATTTGGGTGGTGTCATATGATCTCCACACCATTCATGGTGCATGGGCCAAAAACATATACAAGATGAACACTTTTTTAAGTTGCAAGAGAATGAGGTTACTATCAACTTGTTGGCCCAAAAATTGGCAACTAATTAAGGTCCACCATCATTTATGTGCATTTTCAAAATAGAGATGCCAACCAGTTCCTGCTGTCGATACGCTCCTGGCCTTAATTAACGATTACTTTGAAGAAATTAGAATTCTCAAAGCAAGTGTTCATTATACATATGATAGAATGACACTACTGATGATGTGTATAAATTGAATCCAATAGTATGAAACAATGATTAGAATACATGAGGACTTATTAATGTATAGATTGGATACAATAAAAATCAGTATTTCGGTCAAAAGACATGACATGGAGCAGTTACAGCTTACTGAGGGCATGATCCTTGATAGGAAGTTATAGATAGTACGCGAATCATGTGAGAGGGCTAGTGCGTGTGGGTGAGCTGTAGCCATTAGATAGGAGTGCTTTGGTGTAGACATGCTAGTAGTTGTAGGGCTTTGCTCGTAGATTGGAGATTCCAGTTAGGAGGGTTTGGGTGAGGTGTGTGCTTTCATTTAGATAGTGTATTGTACTACTCTGTGGGTGTCTCATTTCTGTTATTTCATGATCTTGTTTTATGTTTTATTACGACTTTGTTTACTGTTTTTTTTGTCCTGAGCCGAGGGTCTATCGAAAACAACCTCTCTATTTCTTCGGAGATAGTGGTATGGACTGCGTATACTTTACCCTCTTCAGACCCCACTATGTGGGAATAACAGATGTACTCGGACTTTGCCTTACCTTTATAAGGTCGAGAGACTGTTTCTGTTTCTGATAGACTCTCGGCCTTTTTTTTCTTCTTCCTTCTCAGCTTGTCCTCCTGGTTAGTGAGCTTTAAGCACAAATACTAGAACTATCTAACTGTCTGCACGGACTCTTCTAAATGTTGTTGCACCAGTGTCAGAACCTTCAAAAGTGCACTACTTTTCAAAAAAAAATTAAACCAACAAGCACTTGACACTTTTTGATTTTTGAAGAGTCGAAGCAACATAGCTGAACAATGACTCTTAATTAACACAAAATCAAATTAAAAGCTACTGAAACAAAACACAAAAGAGCACATATTTGCTTTTCAAGTTTCTTCCAAGCAGTAGCAGATAATATTATTTGTATTTTCCAATTGAACAAATAATAACATTTTGTTTATAGCTCATAATTTTAAGATATGATTTTAATATCCTTTGGAAAGTCAAAACAAGTAGCGCATCTGGTGTAGTGGTATCATAGTACCCTCCCACGGTACTGACCGGGGTTCGATTCCCCGGATGCGCATTGTTTTGTTATCTTGTTATCTTTTTGTGTTGACGCGGCGACTTTTTGTGCTGACGCAGTACTTTATTACATAAAATGGAGTCCACACCAACTAAAAAGGTTGATAAAAGGTGTCACGTCAGTTAAAAAGGTTGATAAAAGGTGTCAAGTCAGCTAAAAAGGTTGATAAAAATACGATAAAATTTAGTTCATGGGACAATAGGACCCAGTAAACTTAGAGGATGTCGTAACAAATTTGATCACAGTTCCGGAGTGTTAGATGCTTTATTCTTATCTATATGGAAGTAAAATACAAAAGATTTGATGTTAGAAATAATGTTTTTAAGGATAACTGGATATGGACATCATGTCATTTGGTGACAACATTTCTGTTCAGATTATTACCAAATGATAAGAGAAACAAAAAAAAAAAAAAAAAACTAATATGAAATAAGGTGAATATTCTATATATAGCAAATTATACTGAAGAGTGTTGTCACATTTTGCGTGGAATTACACTGGATATATTATTGTTGTTGTCATAGCGAAATTCCCGGCTTAGCCACTATCATTTATCTTCACTTAAACCTAACTTCACAACAGAGCCGGCTCAAGGACCAAGCGAACGAAGCGATCGCTTTAGGCCCCCAAATATTTTAAGTCCCAAATTAATTATTATAAGTTGGCCTTATATGTTATTTTTTTGAAAAAAATAATTAAATGAAGTAACAAATAAATACAAATAGTGAAATTTTATTATAATATCAAATTTTAGAATTTGTTCTACTATTCTTATTAGTTTCTATTCTCTCTAATTTGAAGTTTTTTTATTTACGGATCTCAATTTATGTGATATACTTTACTTATTATTTTACTTTGAAAATAACAATTAACAATTTTGCATTTAAAAAGTTAGAAAAATACACATCAAATAATGTATGCATGATTTTTATAAAAATAAAAAAAGTTTAAAGCCTCGTAATAAATTTTGACTTTAAGCCACCAGATAAATTGAGCCGCCCCTGCTTCATAAATCAACATTATCCAAAAACTACTATAATAGCAAGCATATCATGATACGTTGCATACACTGACTTAAATTTACAAATCCATGCACATTTCCCAATATATAATAGAGATAAGCATCCAGTAACCCCTCGAATGGTCAAAGTTGCTACATACTCGAACTATAGCTAAAGTTGATATGACACACTTCAACTCTACAGGAGTCCCGAACTCAATTTTAGTTTATTTTTGTCACCTTTTTGTGCTGACGTGACATAAAATGGGGCCCATATCAAAGGTGTCACATCAGCTGAAAAGGATGACAAGAATACGTTAAAATTTAGTTCCGAGGGTAATAGGACCCCATGAAGTTGGAGTGTGTCATAGCAAACTTGGTCATATACAAGGGTGGACCCACGTGTAATTTTGGGGTGCTCTGGCATCCACTAAACTCGACGTAGATTAGGTATAATTATATAAGAAACACAAAATAAATGGTATAATTTATTAAAAAGCACCCAGAGAACAAACATATAGTTGGGTGCAGTGACTTGAGGATGTGACTCTCGTGTCCAGCTTTCCGGGTTCGAATAGCTACAGCTACATACTATTTTTTATAAAAAAATTTGAGCACCCACAACCTTGAATTCTTGGGGCCGCCACTGGTCATATATAGTTGAGGGGTAATACTATTTCAAAAGTAAGGTTTAATTTATTGCTTATATATATAATCTTTCATTACAAAACTTCATTCTCTCACATTACCTCTTTAGCCTTTAATTTATCAATTGCTTATAGTCTAAAATATTTACCAACAAATTATGGATTCAATTTCAAACCCTCATGCAATATTAGTATGTTATCCATTACAAGGCCATGTTATTCCCACAACCCATCTAGCAATCAAGCTTGCACAAAAAGGCTTCACTATAACCTTCATCAACACTGAGTCTACACACTATCAGATCACTCAAAAGAAGGGTAAAACCGAAACTTTTTCTAACGTGTATCTAGGTCATCAGGATCTAGATATACGTTATATGATAGTATCTGATGGATTACCAGTAAATTTCGACCGGTCATTGAACCATGATCAATTCATGGCTTCTTTGTTACATGTATTCTCAGCTCATGTTGAAGAAGCTTTGGTGAAAACAATGGAGTCAAAAATGGATCCTCCTGTGAACTGCTTGATTGCTGATTCTTTCTTTGTGTTTCCAGGAAAATTGGCTAAGAAATATGGACTTTTATACATATCTTTTTGGACAGAAACAGCTTTGGTTTTTACACTCTATTATCATCTTCATCTCTTGAAGTTACATGGCCACTTTGGTTGTATTGGTAAGCCTCGAGATAAGCATCCAGTAATTCCCCGAACTCCAACTTCACAGGGATCCTATTATGCTCCTGAACTCAATTTTAGCATATTTTTATCATCCTTTTGTGCTGACGTAACATCTTTATTTACATAAAATGGGACCCACATCAAAGGTGCCACATCAGATAAAAAGGTTGACAAAAGGTGTCACATCAGCTGAAAAGGTTGACGAACTATGACCAAAGTTTCTACGACACACTCCAACTTCACAGGGATCCTATTACCCTCCTGAACTCAATTTTAGCGTATTTTTGTCATCCTTTTATACTGATGTGACACCTTTATTTACATAAAATGAGACCCACATCAAAGGTGCCACATCACCTAAAAAGGCTGACAAAAGGTGCCACGTCAGCTGAAAAGGTTGACAAATATACGCTAAAATTTAGTTCAGGGGTAGTAGGATCCCTGCGAAGTTGGAGTGTGTCAGTAGAAAATTTGGGTACTAGATGTTTTACTCTCTATCACTAGGTTCATTTTAATATCTTACTCTATATTACAATTAGAAATAAGCATCCAGTACCCCTGGAACTGTATATGGCCAAAGTTGTTACGACACACACTCTAACTTCACAGGAGTCCTATTATTCCTGAACTCAATTTTAGTGCACTTTTGTCACCCTTTTGTGCTTACGTAACACCTTTATTTACATAACATGGGACCCACATCAAAGGTGTCACATCAGTTAGAAAGGTTGACAAAAGGTGTCACGTCAGCTGAAAAGGTTGACAAAAATACGCTAAAATTTAATTCAGAGGTAATTGGACCGTGTCGTAGCAAATTTAGTCATAGTTGAGGGTACTAGATGCTTTACTCTTACAATTACAAGATCTTTTATGGAAAAAATGCGATTTATCTTACATTTATCCACATTGATTAATTTTCGTCTGATATGGTCACTCAACTAATAACTACCATCTCAGAAAGTACTATTGTTAACTGAGCGACTTTCTGAGAAATCAACTCGATCTTATCTTCGACTTCCATATACAGTATATTGTTATAAATTAATTTTTTTTTTTTTGCTCATGTTTACAGATTTGTCTGAAGATCCTATTGACTACATACCAGGAGTGAAATCAATAAAGCCAAAGGACTTAATGTCATATCTTCAAGAAACAGACACAACCTCAATGTGTCATCAAATTATTTTCAATGCATTTAAGGATGTAAGAAATGCTGATTTCATCTTATGTAACACCATCCTAGAGCTCGAATCCGAGACCATATCAGCTCTACAAATCGAAAAGCCATTTTACGCTATAGGTCCCATCTTTCCACCCGAGTTCACCAATAGCGGTGTGAGTACTAGCATGTGGTTCGAGTCCGAGTGCACCCACTGGCTTGACATGCAACAACATGCAACTGTAATGTACGTATCATTTGGTAGCTATGCTCATATTACCAAAAATGAGCTTCTAGAGATAGCTTATGGTTTGTGTTTAAGTAAAGTTGGTTTTATTTGGGTGATCCGACCCGATATTGTAAGCTCCGATGATCCAAACCCGTTACCAGAAGATTTCGAAAGTGAAATTTGTGGTGGTGGTGGTGGTCGTGGTTTAGTCGTGCCATGGTGTTGCCAGAAACGAGTGTTGGCACACTCAGCGATAGGTGGATTTTTGACTCATTGTGGATGGAACTCGATACTGGAAGCCATTTGGTGTGAAGTTCCAATGCTTTGTTACCCTTTGCTTACCGATCAATTCACTAATCGAAAATTAGTAGTCGATGATTGGAAGATCGGACTTAATTTGTGCGATAAAAAACCTATCACGAAGGTTGAAATTTCGAAGAAAATACACAATTTCATGTATGGAAAATTAAGTGATGAGTGTAGAAACGTAATTAAGAAAGTAAAGAAGACGTTTGGAAATGCATTAAGTGCTGATGGATCATCAGAAAGAAATTTGGATAATTTCATAGGAAAAGTATGTAAATAAAAACTAAGTTATGAATTTCTTGAAATTACTATATGTATGATTGGTATTCATTCAAGTTTTAGGATATTAATATTATGTAATTGTTGGTCTTTCTGTGGCACTGTTGAAATTTGAAGAGACGAAGTTAAAAGTATAATTTTTTGACTAAATGCATTGTTTCCATCCTGAACTATAAACGAAATTGCTGAGACACATCCGAACTTAAAGGGTACTATTACCCCCTGGACTAATTAAGATTGTATTTTTGGCAACCTTAGTGTCTATGTGGCACATACGTGTGCCTACGTGGACCAGTGTGTTGATTCACGCAGTGTGCCACGCATGTCCCGCGTAGGCACTAAGGTTGCCAAAAATATAATTTTAATTAGTTCAGGAATAATAGGACCCCTTTAATTTAGAATGTGTCTCAATAATTTCATTTATAGTTCAGGAAACGGTGCGTTTTCTCTAATTTGTTTAAAGAGAATAAAGGGGTAACAACTAGTCAATTTAATAAATTGCTGACCCATTTTATATAAAGTAATCTATTTTTCAAAAACTCCATCCTAATAAAAATCTTGCCACCTACGAGTCTTGCGTATGAAAAAAAATCCTTAAAAATTTCAATTTCAGACCTCGTATATGAGAAAAATCTTTGACAGGGAGCACTACTAGTCCGATTGGACCAACCGGGGCATATTATATTTAGTTGAATTTTAATGCGAGTACCGAATATCGGATCACAAAACCAATAATTGACTATCAAAAAGGACCAACCAACATCATTCCCTTTTTCCACTCCTTATCATTTCTACGCTTTTCAACCTGCAATATACACATTATATACATACACTCTTGATCAATTCAATCAAACTTCAAACTTCAAACCTTTAATTTCTTCATTCATGGTGGAATTCCCTCTCGAAAATCATGTAGCCATCGTTACTGGATCATCTCGAGGCATTGGAAAAGCCATTGCACTTCATTTAGCTTCATTGTCACTCAATTTTAGCATATTTTTTTCACCAGGTCATCTTTATTACATAAAATGAAGCCTACTTCAAAGGTGTCACGTCAGCTAAAAAGATTGATAAAAGGTGTCACGCACGAAAGAGTGACAAAAACTCAGTGAAGAAGGATTGTATCATAGCAAGTTTGGTCATAGTTCAGGGGTGTACTAGACGCTTTACTCTTCCGCGGTCTCTGCAGTCGCAGTAAAAGCTGATATAACTGATCCTGACGAAGTAAAGTCTCTTTTCAATGCATCAGAATCAGTATTTCAATCTCCGGTTAGCATCTTAGTGAACGCCGCTGGCACATGTGATGTCAAGCATCCAATGATCATGAACACTGCTGTTGAGGATTTCGGTAGGACTTTTAGTTTGAATACTCGTGGCGCTTTTTTATGTTGTAAGGAAGCTGTTGCAAACAGGATGATGATCAAGTGTGGCGAGCGCAGCGCCACAGAGGCAGGGGCGGATCTAGAGGGTCGGGAGGGTGTTCAGCTGAGCTCATCAGCAAGAAACTGCACAACATAGCTGAGGTGATTTTTCTGTCTTGTTGGCCTCGCTAGTAGTCGTAGGACTATATCTGTAGTTTCTTGTTCTTCGATTTCTGTTAATTACTATTTATTGATTTGTGTAGTTCGAGTTGAGTATTGTTCTTTTATTATTTGTTGTATTGAGATAAACATCCAGTACCCCTGAACTATGATCAAAGTTGTTACGACACACTCCAACTTCACGGGGTGCTATTGAACCCTGAACTCAATTTTAGCGTATTTTTGTCACCCTTTTGTGCTGATGTGGCACCTTGCGTGAAGTTAAACACTCGCGGCGCGTCATGTGTCACGTTAGCTAAAAAAGTTGACAAAAATATGCTAAAATTTAGTATTATGCGGTACGATTTCGCACAGTGTTTAAGATTTTATTTAAAAAAAAAAACATGTAGTCTAAAATAAAGTTATATTGTTTCGAATCATAGTAAGTTGACATTCTTTTTTCCAACGGACTAAAAAAAAAAAAGGGTGTCACATAAGAGTACTATATAGATTGTCATTGTACTTTCATTACATCTTTTTTTAGATTGTTTTTATCTTGAACAATCGAAAACAAACCTCCTTACCTCGTCTCTTAGGTAGAGGTACGATCTGCATACACCCTACTTTCTCCGGACCCCATTTTGTGGGACTACACTGAGTATGTTGGTACTGTTGTTGTATAGAGAGATTTTGAATCTCCCGAACACATCGTTTAGGAGGGGGTTCACAATTTATCTCGAGGTTCTAAGTTCAAATTCTACTTCTACTTTTTCGAACCTCCTAAGTGAAAATTCTAAATCTGCTTCTGCAGAGGCGGAAGGATTATATGCGTAACGTCATCTGCAGCAGCGTCGTTTAAGCCAGGGAACGGGGAAGCAATGGTGAAAATACTGGCAAAGGAATTGAAAGGAACAGGAATACCAGCGAATTGTGTAGCGCCCGGACCTATAGCAACGGAGATGTTTTTCAAGGGGAGAACAGAGGAGATGGTGAAGAAGGCGATCGATGAATGTCCACATGGAAGACTTGGTCAGTCGGAGGATGTTGCTCCGGTCATCAGAGTTTTGGCTGGCGATACTTCTTAATGGACCGGTTATTCGCGTTAATGGCGGTTACATTTGATCAGTTTACTTGCATAGTTGCATGCATATTCGTCTCAAAGTAAGTGAAGCTTTAGCTCATTTCAGCTTATTTCATGTAGTAGGCATTAAAATAATAATTATCGCGTGGAAAGGGACCTCGATACTGTAACATATGGGATAACATCCCGCTATGAGCAGGGTTCGGGGAAGGGCTCCACCACAAGGGTATACCCTACGCAGCCTTACCTTGCATTTCTGTCAGAGGCTGTTCCCAAAGCTTGAACCCGTGACCTCCTGGTCACATGGAGGCAACTTTACCAGACGGAAGTGGCACTCTTAACATGTTTGTTGGGGGTATAGAAAGTTTCTAGATAGCGAGTTTTTTCAGATCAAATGGTAGCGTTTGGCTAGACAGAAGCGATGAAATCTGTGAACGGAAATGGGACTGTGAAGGGCAGGGCGAAATCCTAACGAGGCCGGACAAGGGAAAGACTTAACATTTCTGGGCATTCAAATTTATGCTATCTTTATTGTGTCAAATCTTATAAACATGACTGATCATTCTCTACAATTTTCACTTGATCAGCTCTTGGCCGATCGGAATAATAAAACAGGAACGAACGCTAGATCACGCTGCTTTGTCTGGATTTTGCTTCAGATATCTGCAGGTACAACAACATAAAAACGAACAATTGGTAGCATATATCGCAAACATAAACTCGTAAAACTGTATTCGTTAGCACAAAGAACAAGAACAAGCTTCAATGGCTCAACATGCAAGTCATCAATACTAAGCACCTTAGTCCGGAGCACTCGCTATGCGTAGGGGGGTCTGGCGAAGGGCTCCACCACAAGGGTATATTATACGCAACCTTACCTTGCATTTCTGCCAGAGGTTGTTTCCAAGATTTGAACCCATGACCTCCTGATCATATGACAGTTTTACCAGTTACTCCAATGCTCCCCTACAATGGCATGTTTGTTTCTCTCCTTTGTGTTTATTTCAAAATTCTATCGAGGGAGGAGGGAAGGTATAGTGTCCTAGGGAGTCTACAAGCGGTGTGTCTAGTAGAGTCTTGCTTATGAGTGTGTTGTGCATCACACTTATAATCAGGAGGCTACCGAACATTTAGGATCAGTTACCATTCTTTCTTCTTCTATATCGTGTTGTCAAGTTAAGTCCTATCGTTTGATTGAGGCATCACAACATTTTCAAGGATAGAGTTGCTTGCGTTGAGGGCAGTTTGATTTTTGTTACGAGTTTGTCTTGTCAACGGCAGTGGGAATAAGTGTCGATGAATGGCTAGGAGAGTCCGAATGAGATTCATATGGTACGTACTGGAAATACCATCGAAGCTGTGAAGTTCAGATAATCGCTTACCCTTGAGCTTTTGCCCAACGCGATAGCTGATAAAGTTGCACTGTCTCATTCGAGGCATGAGTTACCAAAAGGAAATAATTCCGAGGCTTCACCATCCACGCAAATCTCATGAACAGTGCAGAATACACGCACATAACTGCATTATCAGAAAAACAAAAACAATATCAAGGATACACGACAGAAGGAATTGTTCGAGCATCTGTGTAAATCGAGCATTCCTACCTGACGTCATGTTGCCTGATATCACATCCGGGGGCTTTTGTGTGTCTAATATTCCCTGCGAATATAACTCGTGTCAGCAAAATCAACAAAAAACTAACATCGCGTTAGAATATTTTAGATAAGCATAGTATATATACAGCAGTGATAATTCCCCAGTTAGCTACAGGACCCCAAAAATGAGTTGTTTTCGGGCCAACAGGACTGTTCAAAAATGCCTTGAACGTAGCCATTTGCGACACGCTATGTGGAATTCCTGCAATGGACACAATTATTCAGTACTCTCAACAACAACAACAACATATCCAGTGTATTCCCGCATAGTGGGGTCTGGGGAAGGTAAAATGTACGCAGTCGATAGTCCATACCACTACCTCCGAAGAGGTAGAGAGGCTGTTTCAGATAGACCCTCGGCTCAGGACGAATAGACAGTAAACAAAGACGTAGTAACGATTATTCAGTACTCTAATAACAAAAAATTCACAAGCGTACGCAAACCAAAAGCCGGACAATGTAGTGCAGGGCAGTGAAATACAAGAAATCCTGTTACATAAATCTGACTATGCTAATATAGCAACAGGCAGCAGCAGACATGTTGCTTGGACTCTTCAAAAATATCATCAGGTGCGTGTCGGATCCTTCAAAAGTGGTGCATTTTTGGAGCTTCCAACACTGGTGAGGCAACATTTTTGGAGAGTCCGAGCAACTTAGGGCCAGCAGTAACAGAACATATAGCAAGAAACTGGAGGAGACTAAGCACTGAGCCCTCATTTGGTCGCGGGGGTCTGAATCTGAATGATTAAGATTTCAGCCCGACTCTTTTAAACACGCTAATTCATTTACGGAAAAACTCACACGTTGTTGCATAAAGTTCTTGATTCAATATCTATAAATATCTTAAGCTCGCTATTGAAACCCAGAAACTTTAAATCCTGTATCATCTCTGACCATCGAAGGTCAAAACACAAAATTTATCCAAATATAGACATGCTAAAGACACAAAACTACTTGTACAAGAAGAATTATAAACTACATTTACACCAACAATTGAGGAGAAAGTCAACTAGCACTATAAATGAAGTTGTTCAACAAACATTCATTCAACAAATTGTTAAAAAAAATTACCTAAGTTGCGCAGACTCTTCACTTTCGATGCCGCACCTGTGTCAGATTCTCCAAAAAAATATACTATTTTTGGAGAATCCAACATACAATATACACTTTTGAAGAGTACGGGCAACTTATTTTGCATCTAAATCTAAAGTTATTAATCAAAATCATACCTTAATCAGAGATTATAAAACTTTGGTTGCTCCAAAAAAATGGCTACGATTATCCATTTCATCTGTATATAGATATGATATTTTTAGTGAATGGAGTAGTTGATAGCCGCCAAAGACGAATAATAATTATTTTACTACAAATGGAAATTTCTATAAATAATTAATTGAGTATGTACATGCATCTAAACAATTCAATTCATTTTTTCTTGTTTCAAAATGCTTGAACTTACAAAATAATCATCTAGACAGCTTGCACGCACGTCAAGTAATTCCATGGGATACGTGTCACCTCCCCTCTATCCACCAAGGCTAAAACAGATAAGAAAGAAATCACCTAGTATTTTATCTTCGCCGTAAGTTGAATCTGACACCTCATGATACTCAAACCACGTCATTAACCACCACGCCACATCCTTATATGCTTCATGATCCATTCATCGGAAATCAAAAACATAACATATACTTGACATAAAATCCATAACAAATAAGTTCAACAAAACTGTAAAAACAATACAAATTCCAAGAATCCAAAACAATAATTTGCTTTGAATCTAAATCTAAATTAATTAATCAAAATCATACCTTAATCAGAGATTAAAAATGTGGGTTGCTTGGAGAAACTGTCTATGATAATCAATTACTTTTGTATGTAGACATATATGGTCCCTCTTTTGTTGTACTAGTTGATAGTAGCCAAAGGCTAATTGAAATTATTTTTCTATTAATTTCTTTTTAGATTCCTATAAATAATTAACTTGATTATGCTCGTCTAGATACCTCTGATATATTTTTATCGTATCAGCTGAACACTCTCAACTTACAAAATGATTATCTAGGTAACTTCTAAAATTTATGTGTCGCATTAGCATGAAATGTCTATGTCTCTACGAGACACGTGGAAACAAGTTGAAATATTTAGTTATCAATTGAGATCAAGTTCACGAATCTAGATGCGTAATTCCAAAATTAGATTAGTATTATGTCAAAATATAATGATAACTGTGATGTTTAAGTTAGCTTGCGCGTAACTCGACTAATGAAATTTGAGTATTTATTTATGTATTATACCAAAATATAGTGATAACCATGACATTTATCAACTTGTGTATAACTCGACTAATTTCATGGAATACATAATATTGTTTGCTCTGTAATACTTATCAAAATACAGCTGTATAATTGTTAAATTATGTCTAGTAAAATATTTAAACAAGTTGACTAGCAAATATGTTAATAAGAGAGTTGTTTCTATTTGACATGTTCATATTTATGATAATAGTATTATTGTTTAATATGTAGCTTAAAATACTTGCTCAAAATACATCTATAATGTCAATTTATGTTAGATGAAATATTTTAAAAAGTTGACTTTCAGTTTTGGATATATTAATATGAACTATTGAGATGTCATACAAATAAGTTTAGGTGAAAACTTACAAGTCAATGGGTTGGGTTTCTCTTTTTTCTTTCTTTTTTATAAAAAAAAATATATAAAAATGGTGCAGACAAACAATTTCATCAGTAAATACTACCCAAAGAGTGATCTGTAAAATTAATTTAGTATGGAGAAAACACTGTTGGAAGCGCCACCACCAAAATGAGCCCTGCAGTGCGCGATCCAGATTAATCAGGACTTCAATGTGGGTACCGAACACCGGGTGGGAAACCAAAAAATAAAAATTAGTGTGCCTGCAAATTTGTTGTGAAGCAAAAGAAACAAAAAAACACAATATATTTACTTAAGAGGCTTGATACAAATGAAAATTTGTTACAATTACAGAGAACTTGTCAATCAAAATTTACACAACCTAGTATAACAATAATTACTTGACTAATTTTATGTATTTACAGCCTAAGTCCTTGGTCATTTACCTGAGCTCTCACAGGAGCTACCTAAGTTGGACATAATATCAAGAACTAACAACCTCACGATACTGCTACCCGATGATCTTGAGATATCGACACATTCCTGCAGATCTGCATCACAAGAAATCGAAACTAACTCAAGGTCATCGTCTAGATACTTGATGTCGAAGGTGCCCAGTTCTAACTTAAGCCTCTTCGCTACTTCTTCTTTCAACTTAAATATACCAGAACTTAAGGAAAGGCGAAATCTTATGATATCATCCTTATATGTTGCTTTTATTGTAACGGATGTCACTTCCGGCCAGGCAGCATGAACATAAACGGGATCCTTGGCAGTAGCATCAGAAAATGGTGGGTTCGTCAAATTGTATTCTTGGACACGTTCATCAACCAGAGCGTCTCCAGGTGAACAAAGATTTCTCAGATCGTGAGAGCTTCCTGCATCCTCGACTAACATTCCTCTAAATAGTTTCTGATTGTGTTCTGGAATAACAGAACAAAGGCATTATGAATGCAGAAGATAAGCTGATTTCAGGGCGTCTAGATTTCTCTTTTTGTTCTTGCAAGTTGTTTTCGATGTAGTATTTTTAAAACACATTACCTTTGACTTCACATATTAATAATAAAGGTAAGAATTGATTCTAATTAAAAAGATGTTAGCTATTTGTTTGCAATGTATTAACTTGGATATAAGAAATGCAAGGTAAGGCTATGTACAATACACCCTTGTAGTAGAGCATAGCGGTAGCTTTAATGCACCGGGCTGCCTTTTTTCTATATATATTAACTTGGATGTAGTTGTTAAAAACTTTATTTATTAATAAGAGGTTTTAGTTGTTTAATTCAAAGTTTTAAAATATTCCTGTTGCTGGTGGGAGGTGGTAGGTATCCCGTGGATTTAGTCGAGCTGCGCGAAAGCTGGTCCGGACACCATGGTTATCAAAAAAGGAAAAAAAAACATATTAGATAGTCTTTTCTTTCTTTATTTCTTTAAAATCTATTTCACTCAATCCTCATTATTATTTGACATATAGGCACAATACATAAATATGTCCTTTAACTTAGCTTCAAATCACCTCCAACTTTGGGTGTGCACAAGTAGGCATTTAAACTTATATAAAGTTGAACAAGTTGACACATACGTCCTACGTGGCCAATTCTTGTCCTACATGGCATCATACGTGTATTATGCCACATAGGACGTATGTGTCTACTTATCAACTTTATACAAGTTTAAATGTCTACTTGTGCACACCCAAAGTTGGAGGTCATAGATGTGATTTGAGGCCAAGTTAAAGGCATATTAATGCATTATGCCTTATTGTGAAGTTAAAATCATAAAATTTACTAGTAAAATTTCTGAGGCTTCAAAAAATTTAGCGACCTAAAGCAAACGTTTTACTAGTCTTACCCTTGAGCGACCCAAGGCTGATTTCTTTTGTGGTCTGATGAGATGCTTCCAGGGAGCCTCCGACTTTCATGCATAACTCACGTGCAGGTGAATTAACCAGCTCGTTCGAAGGGGAGAATTCATTTCCAGCGTTAGGACTGCCTTGGCATGAACCATGGGAAGTAGGCGTCCCTGCGCTCTCTTCTTTCGAGACACTCCCTGTTCTGGACTTACGTGAGCCTTCAGCATGCAGAAAACCGTTCTGCGGAGGACTGAGTTCCTCCTTCCTGGATATCCTGCCTCCTAGCAATTCATTTGAGGGTTCGGCTTGTTCACGACTTTCTGGAGTTCCATGGGCAGTGAACTCATTCTTCTCCTCATGAAATACTGAAGGTTTAGACGATGGTGAACTTGGTAGATTGGAACCATTTGCACCATTAGGCCAAGAAATTGAACTAACAGCAGCAGGAAGTGAATTTGGTGCCAGTGAAGTCAGAGTAAATGTACCTTCGGCTCCTTGAACGGATTCAATTACACACTTTAGCTTTGAAAGAGAACGGTTGACCTTATTTATCTTGCGAGAAGGCCATCTAGAGATGCCATGTTGCCTACATATGCGTTTCATTGTGGTAGGGCAAACTGCAATTAGAAGAACATTGATGAGAATAGGTAAAAAAGAAAAAAAAGAGAAACACGTCTATATGAGGAATTTGGTCAAAAAAAAAAAAAAATTTCAAATCCAGAACATACCGCCAAGACTCTTTGCAGCATCCTTAAGACTTCCGGAAAAATACTGTTGCAAAACCTCTAAACTTACTGTTTTCTCAGCTTTTCCACGTTTTTTCTCTGATTTCTTTCCTACCACTTTATTGTCTGCGTTAGATACACCGTTAGGGGCTTCACCTGCACCCTTTGCAACAACGGATCCCGCTGCCAACTGCTGCTCTCTCAATAGATCAAGATGTGTCGATCCATTAGGTAAACTAGTAGGCTGAGGAAGAGATTTCAGTACTGGAACAGATTCAGGCTTTGTGTCAATTTTTTCTTCAGTGGAAGCCTTAATAATCTCAACTGAACTCCAGTCATGCTCAAGTTCCCCACCGGAAGCAATCCTGAGACTCCTGAAGTGCTGCTTCATTGTCACTAAGAGCGAGTTAAACAAAGCCTGCTGGTCATTGTAATCCCGAGAGTCTGGCGGAAGAAAAAATTCCAGAATATAATCATCATTGCCAGTGAGACTGCTCCGTAAGCAGATCGCAAAACAACTGGTCAACCCAAATAAGCGTGCGTAATGTACCAAGGGGTACTCAGTTTTGCAAAATTGTGTAATATCTTCACAAAAGCATGATCTTTGTGAAGCATATGCTCTTCCAGCAACTCCCTGTCCCTTTTGTAAGTGATGCTCCGCACAAGCTTCACGAAAACCCCACATGTGAGCATCAACAACATAAAAAGACACGTCCGTTGTGGACATACAGATCTGTCCCATGCAGCTTCCATCAAAGCTGCTGCAGCTCTTTTTCAACCCACCACCATCAGCCAGAACACTGCGATGCCTGCATGGAACCCAAGTCTGAGCCAGAGGTAGTTTGTAAGTTTCACATACCGCAGTTAGTATCTCCAAGATTTCAACCAATGCGTTCTGCCGGCCTTCATTGCATATCTGGTTCATATAACCCATCCCATTGACCTGTCCAGACTAATAATGAAACAACCACTTAAATGAAAAATTCTTAAGACAACTGTTCCTCACCTGAGTGTTTGGGTGGTCCAATATCTCCGAACTTTTCAAATTTACAGCCTGCAGAAAGTAGAAATAATTTAACCAAAGAGACCATATCTTGATAAAAAAGAAAAGTAAGAAAAGATGATGGATGCATTTGGTTTAGACGAAAGACACATCTATCTACTCAACAATTTAATGCCCTACATAAGTAACCACAACACTTGGATCAACTCCTGCAAACAGATCTCATGCCATTGAGTGAAGACTGCAAATTACATTGAACAGAATTGAGAGGATCTATGAAGCACTGAAAAGCAATGGATGGCAGAGTATTGAGTGAAATTTAGAATTTGTGAACACATTTTCAACGAACAAAATCTCAGCCTCCGACGGTATAATAGATTCAATATTTAGCTATTTCTAACACTTCCTCATACAGTTGATGCAGAAAGACAATATCCAATATTATCGAAAGATAAGACATCTAACATGAGAATAATGAAACCTTCTACTTCATCAAAAGAGAAAACATGATAGATGTGAATTAAAATTTGGAGGGATTAAAAGAACCAACCTTCAGTGCTTTGCATACTTTGTCTACCTCAGCAGCATAGTTGATCTTCTGGGAGGTCATTATGAGCTCCAGTACACCAACACAGGATTGCCCAGATGGTTCAAATACAGGCAGCGCTAAAGTTCCTCGAACATTGTAATGCAGCGCATGATCAAGCCGAGGAAACTCTTTACTGGAGTAATATTGCACGTTTGGTGTCCATTCAGGCAACTTAAGACGGAAAACACGGCCTGGAAGTCCAAGAACCCCACCAGTATCTCCATCCGCAGCAAACATATACATCAGAGAAACCGTTCGATATTGATGAAGCCCATTACAATCTGGGTCAAGAACAAAGGGCTGCCCAGATGTTGTGAGTACAGACCGACCAGCTTCCTTTACAGGTGCCCAAACCTGAGCTAAAACTCGCTCTCTTGTGGATTCCTTTAAGTATCTCAGCGCTTGCGACATCCTCTCCTTGATTATACAAGATCCATCTGGATTATTTCCAGGTATTAGTCCTGAAGTTGGTGGAGGAATTCGTCCTTTATCAGCATTGACAGCGACAGTTTCAGTTGTAGCCTCTGGATCACCAGTGTCTGCTCCAAATATGAAAGGCAAATAGATGATTACTTCATTGTGTGTCACCGGACAATGATGCACATTCAACTCATTTACCCCCTTTCCACGGGGACAAACTAAGGATAAGTTCATATATCACAAAGTAAAGCTACTCCTGGAAAATCAAATTATAGAAAGACTACAACTAGTTCATTATAAACTTTTAACATGGAGAAAAAATTCAACTCTTGTATATCACTAAAATAATTTAACAGAAGAATGATAACGTGGCAATAATGTTTTGCTACATGACGTGATCTTTTTTCTCATTTTTGATAAGTACTATGTGAAGTAGCGTAAGCGCTTATAAATTATAATACTGAATTTATAAGAAAAACACTACTTGGTTCACAGTTGCACTAAATCGCGATATAATCTACTGTGCTCTTATCTACAAAGACATGAAATATTTCAACATACTTTGTTCATCAGCAAGCAAGAGATCGCATTAAAATAAGTACTTTTTACGTTGTATTAATAATATGATGACCAGCATATTGTTTCTCTACCATCTAATTTCTAAACAGTGAAGCATATATATATGCACCGGTTGTTTACACTAAACCAACATATAAACATGTCTTTCTTTTTAGTTAAATCTTTATCACTTAAATAATGTTCCTAATATTAAGATATGTTTTGCATATGATGTTACATTAAAATCTAAGAAATAAATATGTTTTCATACTTATTTACTTAGTTTTACAGTCTAAGTAAATACAGTAGCATGTATGTTCATAGATTATGAAAGGAAAAAAAGACCATGTGATCCCTAATCAAGAAAAAAAATCTAACTCATCCCAGTGTGTTAACTATTGTAATACTAGAATCAAATTCACTAAACATGATGCGAATAAAAGGGTGGGGAATAAGTAATGTCCCGAAAATAAAAAGGCAAAACATAATATTCTCTAAACTGAATTTCAATAGATTCAATTTAGATTGTGCAAATATGGTATCCAATTCTGCAATCTCTCAACTTTCCTTTGTCTCTATGTCTACAAAAAGCTAAAGTTTGCTTACTTTTTAAAAAGTTTTTGCTTGCATAAGTGTTTGTTTGATACTGTTTTTCCAAGAAAAGTTTTTACCAAAGTACAAAGTACATGTTTTTTTGGCAAAACAAACACTTCATGCAAATTTCAGTTTTTATAAGAACTGAAACAAATGCCACCTAAAGAATTAAAAGTAAAAAACACACCTAATGTATCTCGATTTTTCGAGTTTCATATCTGAACTATGAGGTACCTGAGTTTTCTAACTGAACTATCACCAACTATTTATCAAAAATCACTTCAACTATCAATATACATTTTTGCTACCTGAAATATCACGGTCGTTCAGGTTGGAAAAGTGAATAATTAACAAGTGAAGGGACTATTGATACTAGTTAGGTGATACTTCAGTTAGGAAACTCGTGCACTTCATATCATTCAGGTAGAGAAAGTGCATTATGATCATTGAGGAGATTTTTGATCAATAATTGGTGATAGTTCAGCTAGGAAACTCGCGCACCTCATTGTTTGGGTATAAAACTCAAAAAAATCAATTCTTTAGGCCTTTTTGACCATTAACTCTCTTTCCTTTTCTGGCAAAACAAACACTTTATGCAAATTTAGCAAGAGTGCTACCTAAATTTGTACAAGTCTACAAAAGTCACCTAAATTTGCAACAAGAACAAAAAGTCAACCAGCTTTCCTCAAACTTTTCCATAAAACAATTGGAACCAAAACCAAAAAGCTTACATACAAGTACATGTTTTTTTTTTCTTTTTTTGAGTTAACGATCAAATACACATATTCAGATTTTTCGAGTTTCATATCTAAACTATCAGGCTTATGATCACCAACAATTTATCAACAGAACACCTCAACAATATGGTACTATTTCAAGTAGAAAAAAAAAATAACAATTGATAGTTAGAAGCTTATTTTGATAAATACTTGGTGATAGTTCAGCTACGAAACTCGCACACTAACAATTCAGCTGAATATTTTATCTGTATTTATGCAAACTTAGCAAATTGCCACCAAAAAGTCAACTAATTTTTTCAAATATATGCCCAAAAAACAGCTGAAATAAAAACAAAAAAGCTTACATACAAGCAACAAATCTACGAAGACCAGTAGAAACTCCATTTCCGGCGATTTTTTCATCATAATCATCTGAAAAAGTCCAAAGAGGTGAACAAGGCAGCATCAACGGCGATGCTGCCGCAGCAAAAATCTGATCAAATGACCATGAATCAAAATCTAGATCCATCGCCGCCGTATACGGTGGTTGTTGCGGCGGAGTCAACTCCTTAGACATTTTTGCTCAATTTTTTTCTCCAGATTTTTTTGTGGTTCTATGTGGCGAGTAGAGAGAAGAGAGAGAATTTATATGTGTGTTGTTTCAGTGGCAATTGGCAAAAAATGTGATTCTATTGAAGGGAAAAAAAGAAGTTGGAATCTACTACTACTTGCAAAGAATAAGAGATTATTCTATGCACATCAAATCAATAATGAAAATCGTGAATTATATTTAAAAATATTATCGTAAGAAAAATAGAGAGAAGCTTTTTTAATTACTTCTTATAATTGTAAGATTTTATTTGGTGCATATTTGATTGTCTTAAAAACCTTTTGAAATTTGTTATTTTAATACGTCGAGTTGTCCCTCATGCATAGAATACTTTCTTGAATATTGGATCGGAATAGAGATGGATTCATAATTCAAAGTTTATGTGTTTCTGCGTGCTTGGTAAACGTTAGTATTGTTTATTATTGATCTTTGTGACAGAAAAGATTCAAATCTCAAAAATTGACATAATCTTTTTCTATTTTTCACCTAATATTAAAATAAATTTACGCATTGTAGGATCTATCTTTTTCTCTCTACATTTCATAAGCTTGAACCCAATCATTTTTCAGAGCACGCCGCCCCAAGAAGAAAAAATGGAAGGATTTCATTTGAAGTTGCTCGAACTCTTTAAAAATATTATCGCATGCGTATATCATATCCTTATAAAAAATATACTATTTTTAAAGAATTCGAGCAACATAGATTCCAACTATATCATACGAACCCATGTTAGTTCAAATTTATATATATATATATATATGTGTGTGTGTTTTGTTTCTCTGTCCCCCCATCCAATTATAGCAAGGTGGAGAGATAAATAAATTGTTCAATGGAACCATTAAAAGGAACCAAAAGCTTTTTTTTTTTTTTTTAAATGGTGATTTTCAATAGTGACGTATTCATTCATAGAAAATAAAAATAAAAATCATATTCTTTTTTGTTTTCTGAGTTTTTAAGTTCATTTGTAGTTGGTCGAAAGTGACAACCTCATTTTACAATACATTATATTAATTTGAATTTGAGTTGTATAATATT